>NC_091992.1:67662528-67862528 GCF_044704955.1 Pristiophorus japonicus | reverse complement strand
TACTGGACTGTGTGTGTGTTACTGCGACAGTGTGTGTGAGTTACTGTGACTGCGTGTGTGTGAGTTACTGGGACTGTGTATGTGTGAGGTACTGGACTGTGTGTGTGAGTTACTGGGACTGTGTGTGTGTGAGGTACTGGGACTGTGTGTGTGAGATACTGGCGACTGTGTGTGTAAGTTACTGGCATTGTGTGTGTGTGAGGTACTGGGACAGTGTGTGTGTAACCTACTGGGACAGTGGGTATGTAACCTACTGGGTCATTGTGTGTGGGTGGGTGGAGTGGAGGGGCGTGGGTTTGGAGGTACTGGGACTGTGAGTGTGTGAGGTACTGGGACAGTGTGTGTGTGAGTTACTGGGACTGTGTGGCCAAGGTGCTGGGGACTGTGTATGTGTGAGGTACTGGGACTGTGTGTATCTGTGTGTGTGAGGTAGTGGCCTGAGTATGTGAGTGACTGGGACTGTGTGTGTGTGAGGTACTGGGACTGTGTGTGTGTGAGTTACTGGAACTGTGTGTGTGTGCGTGTGTGTGTGTGTGTGTGTGTGTGTGTGAGGTGCTGGGACTGTGTGTGTGTGAGGTACTGGGACTGTGTGTGTGTGAGGTACTGGGACTGTGTGTGTGTGTGAGTTACTGGGACTGTGTGTGTGTGTGAGGTACTGGGACTGTGTGTGTGTGTGACGTACTGTGACAGTGTGTGTGTGAGGTACTGGGACTGTGTGTGCGTAAGGTACTGGGACTGTGTGTGTGAGAGATACTGGGACTGCGTGTGGTGTGAGGTATTGGACTGTGTGTGTGTGAGGTACTGGGACTGTGTGTGTATGAGGTCCTGGGACTGTGTGTGTGTGAGGTCCTGGGACTGTGTGTGTGTGAGGTCCTGGGACTGTGTGTGTGTGAATTGCCGGAACTGGGTGTGCGTGAGTGAGTGGGATTATGTATGTGTGAGGTACTGGACTGTGTGTGTGTGTGTGCGTGTGAGGTACTGAACTGTGTGTGTGTGAGGTACTGGGACTGTGTGTGTGTGAGGTACTGGGACTGTCTGTGTGTGAATTGCTGGAACTGTGTGTTTCCGTGAGGTACTGGGAATGTGTATGTTTGAGGTACTGGAATGTCTGTGTGTGAGGTACTGGAACTGTGTGTGTGTGTGTGTGTGTGTGTGTGTGTGTGTGTGTGTGTGAGGTACTGGACTGTATGTGTGTGATGTACTGGAACTGTGTGTGTGTGTGTGTGAGATACTGGGGCTGTGTGTGTGTGTGAGGTACTGGAACTGTGTGTGTGTGTGAGGTACTGGACTGTGTGTGTGTGAGGTACTGGAACTGTGTGTGTGTGTGTGTATGTGTGTGTGTGTGTGTGTGTGAGGTGCTGGGACTGTGTGTGTTTGCGTGACTGGGACTGTGTGTGTGTGAGGTATTGGACTGTGTGTATGAGTTACTGGGACTGTGTGTGTGTCAGGTACTGGACTGTGTGTGTGTTACTGCGACAGTGTGTGTGAGTTACTGTGACTGTGTGTGTGTGAGGTACTGGACTGTGTGTGTGAGTGACTGGGACTGTTAATGTGTGAGGTATTGGACTGTGTGTGTGAGTGACTGGGACTGTGTATGTGTGAGGTACTGAGACTGTGTGTGTGAGATACTGGCGACTGTGTGTGTAAGTTACTGGGATTGTGTGTGTGTGAGGTACTGGGGCTGTGTGTGTAAGGTACTGGGACTGTGTTTGTGTGTGAGTTACTGGGACTGTGTGTGTGCGAGTTACTGGGACTGTGTGTCCAAGGTGCTGGGGACTGTGTATGTGTGAGGTACTGGGACTGTGTGTATCTGTGTGTGTGAGGTAGTGGCCTGAGTGTGTGAGTGACTGGGACTGTGTGTGTGTGAGGTACTGGGACTGTGTGTGTGTGAGTTACTGGAACTGTGTGTGTGTGCTTGTGTGTGTGTGTGTGTGAGGTGCTGGGACTGTGTGTGTGTGAGGTACTGGGACTGTGTGTGTGTGAGTTACTGGAACTGTGTGTGTGTGAGGTATTAAGAATGTGTGGGTTTGAGGTACTGGACTGTGTGTGTGTGTGAGGTACTGGAACTGTGTGTGTGTGTGTGTGTGTGTGTGTGTGTGTGTGTGTGAGGTACTGGGGCTGTGTGTGTGTGTGAGGTACTGGGACTGTGTGTGTGTGAGGTGCTGGGACTGTGTGTGTTTGTTTGTGTTACTGGGACTGTGTTTGTGTGTGTGTGTGTGTGTGTGAGGTACTGGACTGTGTGTGTGAGTGAGATACTGGACGACTGTGTGTGTAAGCTACTGGGATTGTGCATGTGTGAGTTACTGGGACTGTGTGTGTGAGGTACTGGGACAGTATGTGTGTGAGTTACTGGGACTGTGAGTGTGTGAGGTACTGGGACTGTGTTTGTGTGTGAGTTACTGGGACTGTTTGTGTGTGAGTTACTGGGACTGTGTGTGTCCAAGGTGCTGGGGACTGTGTATGTGTGAGGTAGTGGGACTGTGTGTATCTGTGTGTGTGAGGTAGTGGCCTGAGTGTGTGAGTGACTGGGACTGTGTGTGTGTGAGGTCCTGGGACTGTGTGTATGTGAGTTACTGGAACTGTGTGTGTGTGAGGTATTAAGAATGTGTGGGTTTGAGGTACTGGACTGTGTGTGTGTGAGATACTGGAACTGTGTGTGTGTGCTTGTGTGTGTGTGTGTGTGTGTGTGTGTGTGTGTGTGTGAGCTACTGGACTGTGTGTGTGTGAGTACTGGAACTGTGTGTGTGTGTGTGTGTGTGTGTGAGGTACTGGGGCTGTGTGTGTGTGTGAGGTACTGGGACTGTGTGTGTGTGAGGTGCTGGGACTGTGTGTGTTTGTGTTACTGGGACTGTGTTTGTGTGTGTGTGTGTGTGTGTGTGTGTGTGAGGTACTGGGACTGTGTGTGTGTGAATTGCCGGAACTGGGTGTGCGTGAGTGAGTGGGATTATGTATGTGTGAGGTACTGGACTGTGTGTGTGTGTGTGTGCGTGTGAGGTACTGAACTGTGTGTGTGTGAGGTACTGGGACTGTGTGTGTGTGAGGTACTGGGACTGTCTGTGTGTGAATTGGTGGAACTGTGTGTTTGCGTGAGGTACTGGGAATGTGTGTGTTTGAGGTACTGGAATGTGTGTGTGTGAGGTACTGGAACTGTGTGTGTGTGTGTGTGTGTGTGTGTGTGTGTGTGTGTGTGTGTGTGAGGTACTGGACTGTATGTGCGTGAGGTACTGGAACTGTGTGTGTGTGTGTGTGAGATACTGGGGCTCTGCGTGTGTGTGAGGTACTGGAACTGTGTGTGTGTTTGTGTGAGGTACTGGACTGTGTGTGTGTGAGGTACTGGAACTGTGTGTGTGTGTGTGTGTGAGAGGTGCTGGGACTGTGTGTGTTTGCGTGACTGGGACTGTGTGTGTGTGAGGTATTGGACTGTGTGTATGAGTTACTGGGACTGTGTGTGTGTCAGGTACTGGACTGTGTGTGTGTTACTGGGACAGTGTGTGTGAGTAACTGTGACTGCGTGTTTGTGAGTTACTGGGACTGTGAGTGTGTGTCAGGTACTGGACTGTGTGTGTGAGTGACTGGGACTGTGTATGTGTGAGGTACTGGACTGTGTGTGTGAGGTGCTGGGACTGTGTGTGTTTGTGTTACTGGGACTGTGTTTGTGTGTGTGTGTGTGTGTGTGTGTGTGCGAGGTACTGGACTGTGTGTGTGTGTGAGTTACTGGGACTGTGTGTGTGTGTGACGTACTGGGACTGTGTGTGTGTGTGACGAACTGTGACAGTGTGTGTGTGAGGTACTGGGACTGTGTGTGCGTAAGGTACTGGGACTGAGTGTGTGAGAGACACTGGGACTGCGTGTGTGTGAGGTATTGGACTGTGTGTGTGAGGTACTGGGACTGTGTGTGTGTGAGGTACTGGAACTGTGTGTGTGTGTGTGTGTGTGAGAGGTGCTGGGACTGTGTGTTTGCGTGACTGGGACTGTGTGTGTGTGGGGTATTGGACTGTGTGTATGAGTTACTGGGACTGTGTGTGTGTCAGGTACTGGACTGTGTGTGTGTTACTGGGACAGTGTGTGTGAGTTACTGTGACTGCATGTGTGTGAGCTACTGGGACTGTGTGTGAGAGTTACTGGGACTGTGTGTGTTTGAGGTACTGGACTGTGTGTGTGTGAGGTACTGGGACTGTGTGTGTGTGAGATACTGGACGACTGTGTGTGTGTGTGAGATACTGGATGACTGTGTGTATAAGGTACTGGGATTGTGCATGTGTGAGTTACTGGGACTGTGTGTGTGAGGTACTGGGACAGTATGTGTGTGAGTTACTGATACTGTGTGTGTGTGAGGTATTGGACTGTGTGTGTGAGTGAGATACTGGACGACTGTGTGTGTAAGTTACTGGGATTGTGCATGTGTGAGTTACTGGGACTGTGTGTGTGAGGTACTGGGACAGTATGTGTGTGAGTTACTGGGACTGCGTATGTGTGAGGTACTGGACTGTGTGTGTGAATGACTGGGACTGTGTGTGTGTGA
The DNA here is from genome assembly GCF_044704955.1 of Pristiophorus japonicus. Classification (NCBI taxonomy): domain Eukaryota; kingdom Metazoa; phylum Chordata; class Chondrichthyes; family Pristiophoridae; genus Pristiophorus; species Pristiophorus japonicus. The sequence goes on along the minus strand of NC_091992.1, from coordinate 67,858,006 downwards.
GGTACTGGGACTGTGTGTGTTTGAGGTACTGGACTGTGTGTGTGAGATACTGGCGACTGTGTGTGTAAGTTACTAGGATTGTGTGTGTGTGAGGTACTGGGGCTGTGGGTTTGGAGGTACTGGGACAGTGTGTGTGTAACCTACTGGGACAGTGTGTATGTAACCTACTGGGTCATTGTGTATGTAACCTACTGGTTCATTGTGTGTGGGTGGATGGAGCGGGGGGCGTAGGTTTGGAGATACTGGGACTGTGAGTGTGTGAGGTACTGGGACTGTGTTTGTGTGTGAGTTACTTTGACTGTGTGTGCGTGAGTGACTGGGATTATGTATGTGTGAGGTACTGGACTGTGTGTGTGTGTGTGTGTGCGTGTGAGGTACTGAACTGTGTGTGTGTGAGGTACTGGGACTGTGTGTGTGTGAGGTACTGGGACTGTGTGTGTGTGAGGTACTGGGACTGTGTGTGTGTGAATTGCTGGAACTGTGTGTTTGCGTGAGGTACTGGGAATGTGTGTGTTTGAGGTACTGGAATGTGTGTGTGTGAGGTACTGGAACTGTGTGTGTGTGTGTGTGTGTGTGTGTGTGTCTGTGTGTGTGTGAGTGTGTGAGGTACTGGACTGTATGTGTGTGATGTACTGGAACTGTGTGTGTGTGTGTGTGTGTGTGTGTGAGATACTGGGGCTGTGTGTGTGTGTGAGGTACTGGAACTGTGTGTGTGTGTGTGTGAGGTACTGGACTGTGTGTGTGTGAGGTACTGGAACTGTGTGTGTGTGTGTGTGTGTGTGTGTGTGTGAGGTGCTGGGACTGTGTGTGTTTGCGTGACTGGGACTGTGTGTGTGTGAGGTATTGGACTGTGTGTATGAGTTACTGGGACTGTGTGTGTGTCAGGTACTGGACTGTGTGTGTGTTACTGCGACACTGTGTGTGAGTTACTGTGACTGCGTGTGTGTGAGTTACTGGGACTGTGTATGTGTGAGGTACTGGACTGTGTGTGTGAGTTACTGGGACTGTGTGTGTGTGAGGTACTGGGACTGTGTGTGTTTGAGGTACTGGACTGTGTGTGTGAGGTACTGAGACTGTGTGTGTGAGATACTGGCGACTGTGTGTGTAAGTAACTGGCATTGTGTGTGTGTGAGGTACTGGGACAGTGTGTGTGTAACCTACTGGGACAGTGTGTATGTAACCTACTGGGTCATTGTGTGTGTGTGGGTGGGTGGAGGGGGGGCGTGGGTTTGGAGGTACTGGGACTGTGAGTGTGTGAGGTACTGGGACTGTGTGTGTGTGAGTTACTGGGACTGTGTGTGTGTGAGGTACTGGGACTGTGTGTGTGTGTGAGTTACTGGGACTGTGTGTGTGTGTGAGGCACTGGGACTGTGTGTGTGTGTGACGTACTGTGACAGTGTGTGTGTGAGGTACTGGGACTGTGTGTGCGTAAGGTACTGGGGGTGTGTGTGTGAGAGATACTGGGACTGCGTGTATGTGAGTTACCTGGACTATGTGTCTGTGAGGTACTGGAATGTGTGTGTGAATGACTGGGACTGTGTGTGTGTGAGGTACTGGGACTGTGTGTGTGTGTGTGTGTGTGTGTGTGTGTGTGAGGTACTGGGGCAGTGTGTGTGTGTGAGTTACTGGGACTGTGTGTGTTTGAGGTGCTGGGACTGTGTGTGTGTGTGAGTTCCTGGGGCTGTGCGTGTCTGAGGTACTGGGGCTGTGTGTGTTTGAATTGCTGGAACTGTGTCTTTGTGAGGTACTGGACTGTGTGTGTGTGAGGTACTGGGACTGTGTGTGTGTGGTGCTGGGACTATGTGTGTTTGTGTTACTGGGACTGCGTGAGTGTGAGGTATTGGACTGTGTGTGTGAGTTACTGGGACTGTGTATGTGTGAGGTACTGGACTGTGTGTGTGAATGACTGGGACTGTATGAGTGTGATGTACTGGGCTGTGTGTGTGTGTGAGGTACTGGGACTGTGTGTGTTTGAGGTACTGGACTTTGTGTGTGTAAGGTACTGGGACTGTGTGTTTGTGAGGTACTGGGACTGTGTGTGTGTGTGTGTGTGTGTGTGTGTGTGTGAGGTACTGGTGCTGTGTGTATGTGTGAGGTACTGGGGCTGTGTTGTGAGTTACTGGGACTGTGTGTGTGTGAGTTATTGGGACTGTGTGTGTGTGAGGTACTCGGACTGTGTGTGTGAGAGATACTGGGACTGTGTGTGTGTGACTTACTGGGACTGTGTGTGTGTGTGAGTTACTGGGACTGTGTGTGTCTGAGGTACTGGGACTGTGTGTGTCTGAGTTACTGGGACAGTGTGTATGTAACCTACTGGGTCATTGTGTGTGGGTGTGTGGAGGGGGGGGGGCGTGGGTTTGGAGGTGCTGGGACTGTGAGTGTGTGAGGTACTGGGACTGTGTTTGTGTGTGAGTTACTGGGACTGTGTGTGTGTGAGTTACTGGGACTGTGTGTGTCCAAGGTGCTGGGACTGTGTATGTGTGAGGTACTGGGACTGTGTGTATCTGTGTGTGTGAGATAGTGGCCTGAGTGTGTGAGTGACTGGGACTGTGTGTGTATGAGGTACTGGGACTGTGTGTGAGTTACTGGGACTGTGTGTGTGTGAGTTACTGGAACTGTGTGTGTGTGAGGTATTAAGAATGTGTGTGTTTGAGCTACTGGACTGTGTGTGTGAGGTACTGGAACTGTGTGTGTGTGTGTGTGTGTGTGTGTGCGTGTGTGTGTGAGGTACTGGACTGTGTGTGTGTGAGGTACTGGACTGTGTGTGTGTGAGTACTGGAACTGTGTGTGTGTGTGTGTGTGTGTGTGTGTGTGAGTGAGGTACTGGGGCTGTGTGTGTGTGTGAGTGATTGGGACTGTGTGTGTGAGGTACTCGGACTGTGTGTGTGAGAGATACTGGGACTGTGTGTGTGTGACTTACTGGGACTGTGTTTGTGTGACTTACTGGGACTGTGTGTGTGTGTGACTTACTGGGACTGTGTGTGTGTGTGAGATACTGGGGCTGTGTGTGTGTGTGAGGTACTGGAACTGTGTCTGTGTGTGTGTTAGTGTGAGGTACTGGACTGTGTGTGTGTGAGTTACTGGAAATGTGTGTGTGTGAGGTATTAAGAATGTGTGTGTTTGAGGTACTGGACTGTGTGTGTTTGTGTTACTGGGACTGTGTTTGTGTGTGTGTGTGTGTGTGTGAGGTACTGGACTGTGTGTGTGTGAGTACTGGAACTGTGTGTGTGTGTGTGTGTGTGTGTGTGTGTGTGAGGTACTGGACTGTGTGTGAGTGACAGGGACTGTGTGTGTGTGAGGTACTGGACTGTGTGTGTGAGTTATTGGGACTGTGTGTGTGTTACTGGGACTGTCTGCGTGAGTTACTGGGACTGCGTCTATGTGAGTTACCTGGACTATGTGTCTGTGAGGTACTGGAATGTGTGTGCGAATGACTGGGACTGTGTGTGTGTGAGATACGGGGACTGTGTGTGTGTGTGTGTGTGTGTGTGTGTGTGAGGTACTGGGGCTGTGTGTGTGTGAGGTATTAAGAATGTGTGTGTTTGAGCTACTGGACTGTGTGTGTGAGGTACTGGAACTGTGTGTGTGTGTGTGTGTGTGTGTGTGTGTGTGTGTGTGTGTGTGAGGTACTGGACTGTGTGTGTGTGAGGTACTGGACTGTGTGTGTGTGAGTACTGGAACTGTGTGTGTGTGTGTGTGTGTGTGTGTGTGTGAGTGAGGTACTGGGGCTGTGTGTGTGTGTGAGTGATTGGGACTGTGTGTGTGAGGTACTCGGACTGTGTGTGTGAGAGATACTGGGACTGTGTGTGTGTGACTTACTGGGACTGTGTTTGTGTGACTTACTGGGACTGTGTGTGTGTGTGACTTACTGGGACTGTGTGTGTGTGTGAGATACTGGGGCTGTGTGTGTGTGAGAGGTACTGGAACTGTGTCTGTGTGTGTGTTAGTGTGAGGTACTGGACTGTGTGTGTGTGAGTTACTGGAAATGTGTGTGTGTGAGGTATTAAGAATGTGTGTGTTTGAGGTACTGGACTGTGTGTGTGTGAGGTACTGGAACTGTGTGTGTGTGCTTGTGTGTGTGTGTGTGAGGTACTGGACTGTGTGTGTGAGAGTACTGGAACTGTGTGTGTGTGTGTGAGGTACTAGTGCTGTGTGTGTGTGTGTGAGGTACTGGGACTGTGTGTGTTTGTGTTACTGCGACTGTGTTTGTGTGTGTGTGTGTGAGGTACTGGACTGTGTGTGTGAGTACTGGAACTGTGTGTGTGTGTGTGTGTGTGTGTGTGTGTGTGTGTGTGTGTGTGTGTGTGTGTGTGAGGTACTGGACTGTGTGTGAGTGACGGGGACTGTGTGTGTGTGAGGTACTGGACTGTGTGTGTGAGTTATTGGGACTTGTGTGTGTTACTGGGACTGTCTGCGTGAGTTACTGGGACTTCGTGTATGTGAGTTACCTGGACTATGTGTCTGTGAGGTACTGGAATGTGTGTGTGAATGACTGGGACTGTGTGTGTGTGAGGTACTGGGTGTGTTTGTGTGTGTGTGAGGTACTGGGGCTGTGTGTGTGTGTGAGGTACTAGGGCTGTGTGTGTGAGTTACTGACACTGTGTGTGTTTGAGGTGCTGGGACTGTGTGTGTCTGAGGTACTGGGGCTGTGTGTGTTTGAATTGCTGGAACTGTGACTTTGTGAGGTACTGGACTGTGTGTGTGTGAGGTACTGGGACTGTGTGTGTTTGTGTTACTGGGACTGTGTGTGTGTGAGGTACTGGGACTGTGTGTGTGAGAGATACTGGGACTGCGTGTGTATGAGGTATTGGACTGTGTGTGTGAGTTACTGGGACTGTGTGTGTGTGAGGTACTGGGACTGTGTGTGTGTGTGTGTGTGTGTGTGAGGTACTGGTGCTGTGTGTATGTGTGAGGTACTGGGGCTGTGTTGTGAGTTACTTGGACTGTGTGTGTGTGAGTTATTGGGACTGTGTGTGTGTGAGGTACTCGGACTGTGTGTGTGACTTACTGGGACTGTGTGTGTGTGTGACTTACTGGGACTGTGTGTGTGTGTGAGTTACTGGGACTGTGTGTGTCTGAGTTACTGGGACTGTGTGTGTCTGAGGTACTGGGACTGTGTGTGTCTGAGTTACTGGGATTGTGTGTGTGAGATACTGGGACTGTGTGTGTGAGTTACTGGGATTGTGTGTGTGTGTGACGTACTGTGACAGTGTGTGTGTGAGGTACTGGGACTGTGTGTGCGTAAGGTACTGGGGGTGTGTGTGTGAGAGATACTGGGACTGCGTGTGGTGTGAGGTATTGGGCTGTGTGTGTGTGAGGTACTGGGACTGTGTGTGTATGAGGTCCTGGGACTGTGTGTGTGTGAGGTCCTGGGACTGTGTGTGTGTGAGGTCCTGGGACTGTGTGTGTGTGAATTGCCGGAACTGGGTGTGTGTGTGTGTGTGTGTGTGAGGTACTGGACTGTATGTGTGTGAGGTACTGGAACTGTGTGTGTGTGTGAGATACTGGGGCTGTGTGTGTGTGTGAGGTACTGGAACTGTGTGTGTGTGTGTGTGTGTGTGTGAGGTACTGGACTGTGTGTGAGTGACAGGGACTGTGTGTGTGAGAGTTACTGGACTGTGTGTGTGAGTTATTGCGACTGTGTGTGTGTTACTGGGACTGTCTGCGTGAGTTACTGGGACTGCGTGTATGTGAGTTACCTGGACTATGTGTCTGTGAGGTACTTGAATGTGTGTGTGAATGACTGGGACTGTGTGTGTGTGAGGTACTGGGACTGTGTGTGTGTGTGTGTGTGTGTGTGTGTGTGTGTGTGTGTGTGTGTGTGTGAGGTACTGGGGCTGTGTGTGTTTGAATTGCTGGAACTGTGTCTTTGTGAGGTACTGGACTGTGTGTGTGTGAGGTACTGGGACTGTGTGTGTGTGGTGCTGGGACTATGTTTGTTTGTGTTACTGGGACTGTGTGTGTGTGAGGTACTGGGACCGTGTGTGTGAGAGATACTGGGACTGCGTGTGTGTGAGGTATTGGACTGTGTGTGTGAGTTACTGGGACTGTGTATGTGTGAGGTACTGGACTGTGTGTGTGAATGACTGGGACTGTGTGTGTATGAGTTACTGGGACTGTGTGTGTCAGGTACTGGACTGTGTGTGTGTTATTGCGACAGTGTGTGTGCGTTACTGTGACTGCGTGTGTGTGAGTTACTGGGACTGTGTGTGTGTGTGAGGTACTGGACTGTGTGTGTGAGTGACTGGGACTGTGTATGTGTGAGGTACTGGACTGTGTGTGTGAGTTACTGGGACTGTGTGTGTGTGAGGTACTGGGACTGTGTGTGTTTGAGGTACAGGACTGTGTGTGTGAGGTACTGAGACTGTGTGTGTGAGATACTGGCGACTGTGTGTGTAAGTAACTGGCATTGTGTGTGTGTGAGGTACTGGGACAGTGTGTGTGTAACCTACTGGGTCATTGTGTGTGGGTGGGTGGAGTGGAGTGGCGTGGGTTTGGAGGTACTGGGACTGTGAGTGTGTGAGGTACTGGGACTGTGTTTGTGTGTGAGTTACTGGGACTGTGTGTGTGTGAGTTACTGGGACTGTTTGTGTCCAAGGTGCTGGGGACTGTGTATGTGTGCGGTACTGGGACTGTGTGTATCTGTGTGTGTGAGGTAGTGGCCTGAGTGTGTGAGTGACTGGGACTGTGTGTGTGTGAGGTACTGGGACTGTGTGTGTATGAGTTACTGGAACTGTGTGTGTGTGCTTGTGTGTGTGTGTGTGTGAGGTGCTGGGACTGTGTGTGTGTGAGGTACTGGGACTGTGTGTGTGTGTGAGTTACTGGGACTGTGTGTGTGTGTGAGGCACTGGGACTGTGTGTGTGTGTGTGTGACGTACTGTGACAGTGTGTGTGTGAGGTACTGGGACTGTGTGTGCGTAAGGTACTGGGACTGTGTGTGTGAGAGATACTGGGACTGCGTGTGGTGTGAGGTATTGGACTGTGTGTGTGTGAGGTACTGGGACTGTGTGTGTATGAGGTCCTGGGACTGTGTGTGTGTGAGGTCCTGGGACTGTGTGTGTGTGAGGTCCTGGGACTGTGTGTGTGTGAATTGCCGGAACTGGGTGTGCGTGAGTGACTGGGATTATGTATGTGTGAGGTACTGGACTGTGTGTGTGTGTGTGTGCGTGTGAGGTACTGAACTGTGTGTATGTGAGGTCCTGGGACTGTGTGTGTGTGAGGTACTGGGACTGTCTGTGTGTGAATTGGTGGAACTGTGTGTTTGCGTGAGGTACTGGGAATGTGTGTGTTTGAGGTCCTGGAATGTGTGTGTGTGAGGTACTGGAACTGTGTGTGTGTGTGTGTGTGTGTGAGGTACTGGACTGTATGTGTGTGAGGTACTGGAACTGTGTGTGTGTGTGTGAGATACTGGGGCTGTGTGTGTGTGTGAGGTACTGGAACTGTGTGTGTGTGTGTGTGTGTGTGTGTGTGTGTGTGAGGTACTGGACTGTGTGTGAGTGACAGGGACTGTGTGTGTGAGAGTTACTGGACTGTGTGTGTGAGTTATTGCGACTGTGTGTGTGTTACTGGGACTGTCTGTGTGAGTTACTGGGACTGCGTGTATGTGAGTTACCTGGACTATGTGTCTGTGAGGTACTGGAATGTGTGTGTGAATGACTGGGACTGTGTGTGTGTGAGGTACTGGGACTGTGTGTGTGTGTGTGTGTGTGTGTGTGTGTGAGGTACTGGGGCTGTGTGTGTTTGAATTGCTGGAACTGTGTCTTTGTGAGGTACTGGACTGTGTGTGTGTGAGGTACTGGGACTGTGTGTGTGTGGTGCTGGGACTATGTTTGTTTGTGTTACTGGGACTGTGTGTGTGTGAGGTACTGGGACCGTGTGTGTGAGAGATACTGGGACTGCGTGTGTGTGAGGTATTGGACTGTGTGTGTGAGTTACTGGGACTGTGTATGTGTGAGGTACTGGACTGTGTGTGTGAATGACTGGGACTGTGTGTGTATGAGTTACTGGGACTGTGTGTGTGTCAGGTGCTGGACTGTGTGTGTGTTATTGCGACAGTGTGTGTGAGTTACTGTGACTGCGTGTGTGTGAGTTACTGGGACTGTGTGTGTGTGTGTGAGGTACTGGACTGTGTGTGTGAGTGACTGGGACTGTGTATGTGTGAGGTACTGGACTGTGTGTGTGAGTTACTGGGACTGTGTGTGTGTGAGGTACTGGGACTGTGTGTGTTTGAGGTACTGGACTGTGTGTGTGAGGTACTGAGACTGTGTGTGTGAGATACTGGCGACTGTGTGTGTAAGTAACTGGCATTGTGTGTGTGTGAGGTACTGGGACAGTGTGTGTGTAACCTACTGGGACAGTGTGTATGTAACCTACTGGGTCATTGTGTGTGGGTGGGTGGAGTGGAGTGGCGTGGGTTTGGAGGTACTGGGACTGTGAGTGTGTGAGGTACTGGGACTGTGTTTGTGTGTGAGTTACTGGGACTGTGTGTGTGTGAGTTACTGGGACTGTTTGTGTCCAAGGTGCTGGGGACTGTGTATGTGTGAGGTACTGGGACTGTGTGTATCTGTGTGTGTGAGGTAGTGGCCTGAGTGTGTGAGTGACTGGGACTGTGTGTGTGTGAGGTACTGGGACTGTGTGTGTGTGAGTTACTGGAACTGTGTGTGTGTGCTTGTGTGTGTGTGTGTGTGAGGTGCTGGGACTGTGTGTGTGTGAGGTACTGGGACTGTGTGTGTGTGTGAGTTACTGGGACTGTGTCTGTGTGTGAGGCACTGGGACTGTGTGTGTGTGTGTGACGTACTGTGACAGTGTGTGTGTGAGGTACTGGGACTGTGTGTGCGTAAGGTACTGGGACTGTGTGTGTGAGAGATACTGGGACTGCGTGTGGTGTGAGGTATTGGACTGTGTGTGTGTGAGGTACTGGGACTGTGTGTGTATGAGGTCCTGGGACTGTGTGTGTGTGAGGTCCTGGGACTGTGTGTGTGTGAGGTCCTGGGACTGTGTGTGTGTGAATTGCCGGAACTGGGTGTGCGTGAGTGACTGGGATTATGTGCGTGTGAGGTACTGAACTGTGTGTGTGTGAGGTACTGGGACTGTGTGTGTGTGAGGTACTGGGACTATGTGTGTATGAGGTCCTGGGACTGTGTGTGTGTGAGGTACTGGGACTGTCTGTGTGTGAATTGCTGGAACTGTGTGTTTGCGTGAGGTACTGGGAATGTGTGTGTTTGAGGTACTGGAATGTGTGTGTGTGAGGTACTGGAACTGTGTGTGTGTGTGTGTGTGTGTGTGTGTGTGTGTGTTTGAGGTACTTGAATGTGTGTGTGTGAGGTACTGGAACTGTGTGTGTTGTGTGTGTGTGTGTGTGTGTGTGTGTGTGTGTGTGTGTGAGGTACTGGACTGTATGTGTGTGAGGTACTGGAACTGTGTGTGTGTGTGTGAGATACTGGGGCTGTGTGTGTGTGTGAGGTACTGGAACTGTGTGTGTGTGTGTGTGTGAGGTACTGGAACTGTGTGTGTGTGTGTGAGAGGTGCTGGGACTGTGTGTGTTTGCGTGACTGGGACTGTGTGTGTGTGAGGTATTGGACTGTGTGTATGAGTTACTGGGACTGTGTGTGTTTGAGGTACTGGACTGTGTGTGTGAGGTACTGAGACTGTGTGTGTGAGATACTGGCGACTGTGTGTGTAAGTAACTGGCATTGTGTGTGTGTGAGGTACTGGGACAGTGTGTGTGTAACCTACTGGGACAGTGTGTATGTAACCTACTGGGTCATTGTGTGTGGGTGGGTGGAGTGGAGTGGCGTGGGTTTGGAGGTACTGGGACTGTGAGTGTGTGAGGTACTGGGACTGTGTTTGTGTGTGAGTTACTGGGACTGTGTGTGTGTGAGTTACTGGGACTGTTTGTGTCCAAGGTGCTGGGGACTGTGTATGTGTGAGGTACTGGGACTGTGTGTATCTGTGTGTGTGAGGTAGTGGCCTGAGTGTGTGAGTGACTGGGACTGTGTGTGTGTGAGGTACTGGGACTGTGTGTGTGTGAGTTACTGGAACTGTGTGTGTGTGCTTGTGTGTGTGTGTGTGTGAGGTGCTGGGACTGTGTGTGTGTGAGGTACTGGGACTGTGTGTGTGTGTGAGTTACTGGGACTGTGTGTGTGTGTGAGGCACTGGGACTGTGTGTGTGTGTGTGACGTACTGTGACAGTGTGTGTGTGAGGTACTGGGACTGTGTGTGCGTAAGGTACTGGGACTGTGTGTGTGAGAGATACTGGGACTGCGTGTGGTGTGAGGTATTGGACTGTGTGTGTGTGAGGTACTGGGACTGTGTGTGTATGAGGTCCTGGGACTGTGTGTGTGTGAGGTCCTGGGACTGTGTGTGTGTGAGGTCCTGGGACTGTGTGTGTGTGAGGTCCTGGGACTGTGTGTGTGTGAATTGCCGGAACTGGGTGTGCGTGAGTGACTGGGATTATGTGCGTGTGAGGTACTGAACTGTGTGTGTGTGAGGTACTGGGACTGTGTGTGTGTGAGGTACTGGGACTATGTGTGTATGAGGTCCTGGGACTGTGTGTGTGTGAGGTACTGGGACTGTCTGTGTGTGAATTGCTGGAACTGTGTGTTTGCGTGAGGTACTGGGAATGTGTGTGTTTGAGGTACTGGAATGTGTGTGTGTGAGGTACTGGAACTGTGTGTGTGTGTGTGTGTGTGTGTGTGTGTGTGTTTGAGGTACTTGAATGTGTGTGTGTGAGGTACTGGAACTGTGTGTGTTGTGTGTGTGTGTGTGTGTGTGTGTGTGTGTGTGTGTGTGTGAGGTACTGGACTGTATGTGTGTGAGGTACTGGAACTGTGTGTGTGTGTGTGAGATACTGGGGCTGTGTGTGTGTGTGAGGTACTGGAACTGTGTGTGTGTGTGTGTGTGAGGTACTGGAACTGTGTGTGTGTGTGTGTGAGAGGTGCTGGGACTGTGTGTGTTTGCGTGACTGGGACTGTGTGTGTGTGAGGTATTGGACTGTGTGTATGAGTTACTGGGACTGTGTGTGTGTCAGGTACTGGACTGTGTGTGTGTTACTGGGACAGTGTGTGTGAGTAACTGTGACTGCGTGTGTGTGACTTACTGGGACTGTGTGTGTGTGTGAGATACTGGGGCTGTGTGTGTGTGTGTGAGGTACTGAAACTGTGTCTGTGTGTGTGTTAGTGTGAGGTACTGGACTGTGTGTGTGAGAGTTACTGGAAATGTGTGTGTGTGAGGTATTAAGAATGTGTGTGTTTGAGGTACTGGACTATGTGTGTGTGAGGTACTGGAACTGTGTGTGTGTGCTTGTGTGTGTGTGTGTGAGGTACTGGACTGTGTGTCTGAGAGTACTGGAACTGTGTGTGTGTGAGGTACTAGTGCTGTGTGTGTGTGTGAGGTACTGGGACTGTGTGTGTTTGTGTTACTGGGACTGTGTGTGTGAGGTACTGGACTGTGTGTGTGTGAGTACTGGAACTGTGTGTGTGTGTGTGTGTGTGTGTGTGTGTGTGTGTGTGAGGTACTGGACTGTGTGTGTGAGTTATTGGGACTGTGTGTGTGTTACTGGGACTGTCTGCGTGAGTTACTGGGACTGCGTGTATGTGAGTTACCTGGACTATGTGTCTGTGAGGTACTGGAATGTGTGTGTGAATGACTGGGACTGTGTGTGTGTGAGGTACTGGGACTGTGTGTGTGTGTGTGTGTGTGTGTGTGTGTGTGTGTGTGTGTGTGTGTGTGGTACTGGGGCAGTGTGTGTGTGTGAGGTACTAGGGCTGTGTGTGTGAGTTACTGGGACTGTGTGTGTTTGAGGTGCTGGGACTGTGTGTGTGTGTGAGTTCCTGCGACTGTGTGTGTCTGAGGTACTGGGGCTGTGTGTGTTTGAATTGCTGGAACTGTGTCTTTGTGAGGTACTGGACTGTGTGTGTGTGAGGTAATGGGACTGTGTGTGTGTGGTGCTGGGACTATGTGTGTTTGTGTTACTGGGACTGTGTGTGTGTGAGGTACTGGGACTGTGTGTGTGTGAGGTACTGGGACTTTGTGTGTGAGAGATACTGGGACTGCGTGTGTGTGAGGTATTGGACTGTGTGTGTGAGTTACTGGGACTGTATGAGTGTGATGTACTGGACTGTGTGTGTGTGTGAGGTACTGGGACTGTGTGTGTTTGAGGTACTGGACGACTGTGTGTGTAAGTTACTGGGATTGTGCATGTGTGAGTTACTGGGACTGTGTGTGTGAGGTACTGGGACAGTATGGTGAGTTACTGGGACTGTGTGTGTGAGGTATTGGACTGTGTGTGTGAGTGACTGGGACTGTGTATGTGTGAGGTACTGGACTGTGTGTGTGAATGACTGGGACTGTGTGTGTGTGAGGTACTGGGACTGTGTGTGTTTGAGGTACTAGACTGTGTGTGTTTGAGGTACTGGACTGTGTGTGTGAGGTACTGGGACTGTGTATGTATGAGGTACTGGGACTGTGTGTGTGTGAGGTACTGGGACTGTGTGTGTGTGAATTGCTGGAACTGTGTGTGCGTGAGTGACTGGGATTATATATGTGTGAGGTACTGGACTGTGTGTGTGTGTGTGCGCGTGTGAGGTACTGAACTGTGTGTGTGTGAGGTACTGGGACTGTGTGTGTGTGAGGTACTGGAACTGTGTGTGTGTGTGTGTGTGTGTGTGTGTGTGTGTGTGTGTGAGGTACTGGACTGCATGTGTGTGAGGTACTGGAACTGTGTGTGTGTGTGTGTGAGATACTGGGACTGTGTGTGTTTGCGTGACTGGGACTGTGTGTGTGTGTCAGGTACTGGACTGTGTGTGTGAGTTACTGTGACTGCGTGTGTGTGAGTGACTGGGACTGTGTATGTGTGAGGTACTGGACTGTGTGTGTGAATGACTGGGACTGTGTGTCTGTGAGGTACTGGACTGTGTGTGTGTGAGGTACTGAGACTGTGTGTGTGAGATACTGGCGACTGTGTGTAAGTTACTGGGATTGTGTGTGTGTGAGGTACTGCGGCTGTGTGTCTGAGGTACTGGGATAGTGTGTGTGTAACCTACTGGGACAGTGTGTATGTAATCTACTGGGTCATTGTGTGTGGGTGGGTGGAGGGGGGGGGGCGTGGGTTTGGAGGTACTGGGACTGTGAGTGTGTGAGGTACTGGTACTGTGTTTGTGTGTGAGTTACTGGGACTGTGTGTGTGTGAGTTACTGGGACTGTGTGTGTCCAAGGTGCTGGGACTGTGTATGTGTGAGGTACTGGGACTGTGTGTATCTGTGTGTGTGAGATAGTGGCCTGAGTGTGTGAGTGACTGGGACTGTGTGTGTGTGAGGTACTGGGACTGTATGTGTGTGAGGTACTGGAACTGTGTGTGTGTGCTTGTGTGTGTGTGTGTGTGTGTGTGAGAGTGAGTGAGGTACTCGGACTGTGTGTGTGAGAGATACTGGGACTGTGTGTGTGTGACTTACTGGGACTATGTGTGTGTGACTTACTGGGACTGTGTGTGTGTGTGACTTACTGGGACTGTGTGTGTGTGTGAGATACTGGGGCTGTGTGTGTGTGTGAGGTACTGGAACTGTGTCTGTGTGTGTGTTAGTGTGAGGTACTGGACTGTGTGTGTGTGTGTGAGTTACAGGAAATGTGTGTATGTGAGGTATTAAGAATGTGTGTGTTTGAGGTACTGGACTGTGTGTGTGTGAGGTACTGGAACTGTGTGTGTGTGCTTGTGTGTGTGTGTGTGAGGTACTGGACTGTGTGTGTGAGAGTACTGGAACTGTGTGTGTGTGTGAGGTACTAGTGCTGTGTGTGTGTGTGTGAGGTACTGGGACTGTGTGTGTTTGTGTTACTGGGACTGTGTTTGTGTGTGTGTGTGAGGTACTGGACTGTGTGTGTGTGAGTACTGGAACTGTGTGTGTGTGTGTGTGTGTGTGTGTGTGTGGTACTGGAATGTGTGTGAGTGACAGGGACTGTGTGTGTGAGAGGTACTGGACTGTGTGTGTGAGTTATTGCGACTGTGTGTGTGTTACTGGGACTGTCTGCGTGAGTTACTGGGACTGCGTGTATGTGAGTTACCTGGACTATGTGTCTGTGAGGTACTGGAATGTGTGTGTGAATGACTGGGACTGTGTGTGTGTGAGGTACTGGGACTGTGTGTGTGTGTGTGTGTGTGTGTGAGGTACTGGGGCAGTGTGTGTGTGTGAGTTACTGGGACTGTGTGTGTTTGAGGTGCTGGGACTGTGTGTGTGTGTGAGTTCCTGGGGCTGTGTGTGTCTGAGGTACTGGGGCTGTGTGTGTTTGAATTGCTGGAACTGTGTCTTTGTGAGGTACTGGACTGTGTGTGTGTGAGGTACTGGGACTGTGTGTGTGTGGTGCTGGGACTATGTGTGTTTGTGTTACTGGGACTGCGTGTGTGTGAGGTATTGGACTGTGTGTGTGAGTTACTGGGACTGTGTATGTGTGAGGTACTGGACTGTGTGTGTGAATGACTGGGACTGTATGAGTGTGATGTACTGGGCTGTGTGTGTGTGTGAGGTACTGGGACTGTGTGTGTTTGAGGTACTGGACTGTGTGTGTGTAAGGTACTGGGACTGTGTGTTTGTGAGGTACTGGGACTGTGTGTGTGTGTGTGTGTGTGTGTGTGTGAGGTACTGGTGCTGTGTGTATGTGTGAGGTACTGGGGCTGTGTTGTGAGTTACTGGGACTGTGTGTGTGTGAGTTATTGGGACTGTGTGTGTGTGAGGTACTCGGACTGTGTGTGTGAGAGATACTGGGACTGTGTGTGTGTGACTTACTGGGACTGTGTGTGTGTGTGAGTTACTGGGACTGTGTGTGTCTGAGGTACTGGGACTGTGTGTGTCTGAGTTACTGGGACAGTGTGTATGTAACCTACTGGGTCATTGTGTGTGGGTGTGTGGAGGGGGGGGGGCGTGGGTTTGGAGGTACTGGGACTGTGAGTGTGTGAGGTACTGGGACTGTGTTTGTGTGTGAGTTACTGGGACTGTGTGTGTGTGAGTTACTGGGACTGTGTGTGTCCAAGGTGCTGGGACTGTGTATGTGTGAGGTACTGGGACTGTGTGTATCTGTGTGTGTGAGATAGTGGCCTGAGTGTGTGAGTGACTGGGACTGTGTGTGTATGAGGTACTGGGACTGTGTGTGAGTTACTGGGACTGTGTGTGTGTGAGTTACTGGAACTGTGTGTGTGTGAGGTATTAAGAATGTGTGTGTTTGAGCTACTGGACTGTGTGTGTGAGGTACTGGAACTGTGTGTGTGTGTGTGTGTGTGTGCGTGTGTGTGTGAGGTACTGGACTGTGTGTGTGTGAGGTACTGGACTGTGTGTGTGTGAGTACTGGAACTGTGTGTGTGTGTGTGTGTGTGTGAGTGAGGTACTGGGGCTGTGTGTGTGTGTGAGTGATTGGGACTGTGTGTGTGAGGTACTCGGACTGTGTGTGTGAGAGATACTGGGACTGTGTGTGTGTGACTTACTGGGACTGTGTTTGTGTGACTTACTGGGACTGTGTGTGTGTGTGACTTACTGGGACTGTGTGTGTGTGTGAGATACTGGGGCTGTGTGTGTGTGTGAGGTACTGGAACTGTGTCTGTGTGTGTGTTAGTGTGAGGTACTGGACTGTGTGTGTGTGAGTTACTGGAAATGTGTGTGTGTGAGGTATTAAGAATGTGTGTGTTTGAGGTACTGGACTGTGTGTGTTTGTGTTACTGGGACTGTGTTTGTGTGTGTGTGTGTGTGTGTGAGGTACTGGACTGTGTGTGTGTGAGTACTGGAACTGTGTGTGTGTGTGTGTGTGTGTGAGTGAGGTACTGGGGCTGTGTGTGTGTGTGAGTGATTGGGACTGTGTGTGTGAGGTACTCGGACTGTGTGTGTGAGAGATACTGGGACTGTGTGTGTGTGACTTACTGGGACTGTGTTTGTGTGACTTACTGGGACTGTGTGTGTGTGTGACTTACTGGGACTGTGTGTGTGTGTGAGATACTGGGGCTGTGTGTGTGTGTGAGGTACTGGAACTGTGTCTGTGTGTGTGTTAGTGTGAGGTACTGGACTGTGTGTGTGTGAGTTACTGGAAATGTGTGTGTGTGAGGTATTAAGAATGTGTGTGTTTGAGGTACTGGACTGTGTGTGTTTGTGTTACTGGGACTGTGTTTGTGTGTGTGTGTGTGTGTGTGAGGTACTGGACTGTGTGTGTGTGAGTACTGGAACTGTGTGTGTGTGTGTGTGTGTGTGTGTGTGAGGTACTGGACTGTGTGTGAGTGACAGGGACTGTGTGTGTGTGAGGTACTAGACTGTGTGTGTGAGTTATTGGGACTGTGTGTGTGTTACTGGGACTGTCTGCGTGAGTTACTGGGACTGCGTCTATGTGAGTTACCTGGACTATGTGTCTGTGAGGTACTGGAATGTGTGTGCGAATGACTGGGACTGTGTGTGTGTGAGATACGGGGACTGTGTGTGTGTGTGTGTGTGTGTGTGTGTGTGTGTGTGTGAGGTACTGGGGCTGTGTGTGTGTGAGGTATTAAGAATGTGTGTGTTTGAGCTACTGGACTGTGTGTGTGAGGTACTGGAACTGTGTGTGTGTGCCTGTGTGTGTGTGTGTGTGTGTGTGTGTGTGTGTGTGTGTGTGAGGTACTGGACTGTGTGTGTGTGAGGTACTGGACTGTGTGTGTGTGAGTACTTGAACTGTGTGTGTGTGTGTGTGTGTGTGTGTGTGTGTGTGTGTGTGTGAGTGAGGTACTGGGGCTGTGTGTGTGTGTGAGTGATTGGGACTGTGTGTGTGAGGTACTCGGACTGTGTGTGTGAGAGATACTGGGACTGTGTGTGTGTGACTTACTGGGACTGTGTTTGTGTGACTTACTGGGACTGTGTGTGTGTGTGACTTACTGGGACTGTGTGTGTGTGTGAGATACTGGGGCTGTGTGTGTGTGTGAGGTACTGGAACTGTGTCTGTGTGTGTGTTAGTGTGAGGTACTGGACTGTGTGTGTGTGAGTTACTGGAAATGTGTGTGTGTGAGGTATTAAGAATGTGTGTGTTTGAGGTACTGGACTGTGTGTGTGTGAGGTACTGGAACTGTGTGTGTGTGCTTGTGTGTGTGTGTGTGAGGTACTGGACTGTGTGTGTGAGAGTACTGGAACTGTGTGTGTGTGTGTGAGGTACTAGTGCTGTGTGTGTGTGTGAGGTACTGGGACTGTGTGTGTTTGTGTTACTGCGACTGTGTTTGTGTGTGTGTGTGTGAGGTACTGGACTGTGTGTGTGTGAGTACTGGAACTCTGTGTGTGTGTGTGTGTGTGTGTGTGTGTGTGTGTGAGGTACTGGACTGTGTGTGAGTGACGGGGACTGTGTGTGTGTGAGGTACTGGACTGTGTGTGTGAGTTATTGGGACTTGTGTGTGTTACTGGGACTGTCTGCGTGAGTTACTGGGACTTCGTGTATGTGTGTTACCTGGACTATGTGTCTGTGAGGTACTGGAATGTGTGTGTGAATGACTGGGACTGTGTGTGTGTGAGGTACTGGGTGTGTTTGTGTGTGTGTGAGGTACTGGGGCTGTGTGTGTGTGTGAGGTACTAGGGCTGTGTGTGTGAGTTACTGACACTGTGTGTGTTTGAGGTGCTGGGACTGTGTGTGTCTGAGGTACTGGGGCTGTGTGTGTTTGAATTGCTGGAACTGTGACTTTGTGAGGTACTGGACTGTGTGTGTGTGAGGTACTGGGACTGTGTGTGTTTGTGTTACTGGGACTGTGTGTGTGTGAGGTACTGGGACTGTGTGTGTGAGAGATACTGGGACTGCGTGTGTATGAGGTATTGGACTGTGTGTGTGAGTTACTGGGACTGTGTGTGTGTGAGGTACTGGGACTGTGTGTGTGTGTGTGTGTGTGTGTGAGGTACTGGTGCTGTGTGTATGTGTGAGGTACTGGGGCTGTGTTGTGAGTTACTTGGACTGTGTGTGTGTGAGTTATTGGGACTGTGTGTGTGTGAGGTACTCGGACTGTGTGTGTGACTTACTGGGACTGTGTGTGTGTGTGACTTACTGGGACTGTGTGTGTGTGTGAGTTACTGGGACTGTGTGTGTCTGCGTTACTGGGACTGTGTGTGTCTGAGGTACTGGGACTGTGTGTGTCTGAGTTACTGGGATTGTGTGTGTGAGATACTGGGACTGTGTGTGTGAGTTACTGGGATTGTGTGTGTGTGTGACGTACTGTGACAGTGTGTGTGTGAGGTACTGGGACTGTGTGTGCGTAAGGTACTGGGGGTGTGTGTGTGAGAGATACTGGGACTGCGTGTGGTGTGAGGTATTGGACTGTGTGTGTGTGAGGTACTGGGACTGTGTGTGTATGAGGTCCTGGGACTGTGTGTGTGTGAGGTCCTGGGACTGTGTGTGTGTGAGGTCCTGGGACTGTGTGTGTGTGAATTGCCGGAACTGGGTGTGTGTGTGTGTGTGTGTGTGAGGTACTGGACTGTATGTGTGTGAGGTACTGGAACTGTGTGTGTGTGTGAGATACTGGGGCTGTGTGTGTGTGTGAGGTACTGGAACTGTGTGTGTGTGTGTGTGTGTGTGTGTGTGTGTGTGTGTGTGTGTGAGGTACTGGACTGTGTGTGAGTGACAGGGACTGTGTGTGTGAGAGTTACTGGACTGTGTGTGTGAGTTATTGCGACAGTGTGTGTGTTACTGGGACTGTCTGCGTGAGTTACTGGGACTGCGTGTATGTGAGTTACCTGGACTATGTGTCTGTGAGGTACTTGAATGTGTGTGTGAATGACTGGGACTGTGTGTGTGTGAGGTACTGGGACTGTGTGTGTGTGTGTGTGTGTGTGTGTGTGTGTGTGTGTGAGGTACTGGGGCTGTGTGTGTTTGAATTGCTGGAACTGTGTCTTTGTGAGGTACTGGACTGTGTGTGTGTGAGGTACTGGGACTGTGTGTGTGTGGTGCTGGGACTATGTTTGTTTGTGTTACTGGGACTGTGTGTGTGTGAGGTACTGGGACCGTGTGTGTGAGAGATACTGGGACTGCGTGTGTGTGAGGTATTGGACTGTGTGTGTGAGTTACTGGGACTGTGTATGTGTGAGGTACTGGACTGTGTGTGTGAATGACTGGGACTGTGTGTGTATGAGTTACTGGGACTGTGTGTGTCAGGTACTGGACTGTGTGTGTGTTATTGCGACAGTGTGTGTGAGTTACTGTGACTGCGTGTGTGTGAGTTACTGGGACTGTGTGTGTGTGTGAGGTACTGGACTGTGTGTGTGAGTGACTGGGACTGTGTATGTGTGAGGTACTGGACTGTGTGTGTGAGTTACTGGGACTGTGTGTGTGTGAGGTACTGGGACTGTGTGTGTTTGAGGTACTGGACTGTGTGTGTGAGGTACTGAGACTGTGTGTGTGAGATACTGGCGGCTGTGTGTGTAAGTAACTGGCATTGTGTGTGTGTGAGGTACTGGGACAGTGTGTGTGTAACCTACTGGGTCATTGTGTGTGGGTGGGTGGAGTGGAGTGGCGTGGGTTTGGAGGTACTGGGACTGTGAGTGTGTGAGGTACTGGGACTGTGTTTGTGTGTGAGTTACTGGGACTGTGTGTGTGTGAGTTACTGGGACTGTTTGTGTCCAAGGTGCTGGGGACTGTGTATGTGTGAGGTACTGGGACTGTGTGTATCTGTGTGTGTGAGGTAGTGGCCTGAGTGTGTGAGTGACTGGGACTGTGTGTGTATGAGGTACTGGGACTGTGTGTGTGTGAGTTACTGGAACTGTGTGTGTGTGCTTGTGTGTGTGTGTGCGTAAGGTACTGGGACTGTGTGTGTGAGAGATACTGGGACTGCGTGTGGTGTGAGGTATTGGACTGTGTGTGTGTGAGGTACTGGGACTGTGTGTGTATGAGGTCCTGGGACTGTGTGTGTGTGAGGTCCTGGGACTGTGTGTGTGTGAGGTCCTGGGACTGTGTGTGTGTGAATTGCCGGAACTGGGTGTGCGTGAGTGACTGGGATTATGTATGTGTGAGGTACTGGACTGTGTGTGTGTGTGTGTGCGTGTGAGGTACTGAACTGTGTGTATGTGAGGTCCTGGGACTGTGTGTGTGTGAGGTACTGGGACTGTCTGTGTGTGAATTGCTGGAACTGTGTGTTTGCGTGAGGTACTGGGAATGTGTGTGTTTGAGGTACTGGAATGTGTGTGTGTGAGGTACTGGAACTGTGTGTGTGTGTGTGTGTGTGTGAGGTACTGGACTGTATGTGTGTGAGGTACTGGAACTGTGTGTGTGTGTGTGAGATACTGGGGCTGTGTGTGTGTGTGAGGTACTGGAACTGTGTGTGTGTGTGTGTGTGTGAGGTACTGGACTGTGTGTGAGTGACAGGGACTGTGTGTGTGAGAGTTACTGGACTGTGTGTGTGAGTTATTGCGACTGTGTGTGTGTTACTGGGACTGTCTGTGTGAGTTACTGGGACTGCGTGTATGTGAGTTACCTGGACTATGTGTCTGTGAGGTACTGGAATGTGTGTGTGAATGACTGGGACTGTGTGTGTGTGAGGTACTGGGACTGTGTGTGTGTGTGTGTGTGTGTGTGTGTGTGTGTGTGTGTGAGGTACTGGGGCTGTGTGTGTTTGAATTGCTGGAACTGTGTCTTTGTGAGGTACTGGACTGTGTGTGTGTGAGGTACTGGGACTGTGTGTGTGTGGTGCTGGGACTATGTTTGTTTGTGTTACTAGGACTGTGTGTGTGTGAGGTACTGGGACCGTGTGTGTGAGAGATACTGGGACTGCGTGTGTGTGAGGTATTGGACTGTGTGTGTGAGTTACTGGGACTGTGTATGTGTGAGGTACTGGACTGTGTGTGTGAATGACTGGGACTGTGTGTGTATGAGTTACTGGGACTGTGTGTGTGTCAGGTACTGGACTGTGTGTGTGTTATTGCGACAGTGTGTGTGAGTTACTGTGACTGCGTGTGTGTGAGTTACTGGGACTGTGTGTGTGTGTGAGGTACTGGACTGTGTGTGTGAGTGACTGGGACTGTGTATGTGTGAGGTACTGGACTGTGTGTGTGAGTTACTGGGACTGTGTGTGTGTGAGGTACTGGGACTGTGTGTGTTTGAGGTACTGGACTGTGTGTGTGAGGTACTGAGACTGTGTGTGTGAGATACTGGCGACTGTGTGTGTAAGTAACTGGCATTGTGTGTGTGTGAGGTACTGGGACAGTGTGTGTGTAACCTACTGGGACAGTGTGTATGTAACCTACTGGGTCATTGTGTGTGGGTGGGTGGAGTGGAGTGGCGTGGGTTTGGAGGTACTGGGACTGTGAGTGTGTGAGGTACTGGTACTGTGTTTGTGTGTGAGTTACTGGGACTGTGTGTGTGTGAGTTACTGGGACTGTTTGTGTCCAAGGTGCTGGGGACTGTGTATGTGTGAGGTACTGGGACTGTGTGTATCTGTGTGTGTGAGGTAGTGGCCTGAGTGTGTGAGTGACTGGGACTGTGTGTGTGTGAGGTACTGGGACTGTGTGTGTGTGAGTTACTGGAACTGTGTGTGTGTGCTTGTGTGTGTGTGTGTGTGAGGTGCTGGGACTGTGTGTGTGTGAGGTACTGGGACTGTGTGTGTGTGTGAGTTACTGGGACTGTGTGTGTGTGTGAGGCACTGGGACTGTGTGTGTGTGTGTGACGTACTGTGACAGTGTGTGTGTGAGGTACTGGGACTGTGTGTGCGTAAGGTACTGGGACTGTGTGTGTGAGAGATACTGGGACTGCGTGTGGTGTGAGGTATTGGACTGTGTGTGTGTGAGGTACTGGGACTGTGTGTGTATGAGGTCCTGGGACTGTGTGTGTGTGAGGTCCTGGGACTGTGTGTGTGTGAGGTCCTGGGACTGTGTGTGTGTGAATTGCCGGAACTGGGTGTGCGTGAGTGACTGGGATTATGTGCGTGTGAGGTACTGAACTGTGTGTGTGTGAGGTACTGGGACTGTGTGTGTGTGAGGTACTGGGACTATGTGTGTATGAGGTCCTGGGACTGTGTGTGTGTGAGGTACTGGGACTGTCTGTGTGTGAATTGCTGGAACTGTGTGTTTGCGTGAGGTACTGGGAATGTGTGTGTTTGAGGTACTGGAATGTGTGTGTGTGAGGTACTGGAACTGTGTGTGTGTGTGTGTGTGTGTGTGTGTGTGTTTGAGGTACTTGAATGTGTGTGTGTGAGGTACTGGAACTGTGTGTGTTGTGTGTGTGTGTGTGTGTGTGTGTGTGTGTGTGTGAGGTACTGGACTGTATGTGTGTGAGGTATTGGAACTGTGTGTGTGTGTGTGAGATACTGGGGCTGTATGTGTGTGTGAGGTACTGGAACTGTGTGTGTGTGTGTGTGTGAGGTACTGGAACTGTGTGTGTGTGTGTGAGAGGTGCTGGGACTGTGTGTGTTTGCGTGACTGGGACTGTGTGTGTGTGAGGTATTGGACTGTGTGTATGAGTTACTGGGACTGTGTGTGTGTCAGGTACTGGACTGTGTGTGTGTTACTGGGACAGTGTGTGTGAGTAACTGTGACTGCGTGTGTGTGACTTACTGGGACTGTGTGTGTGTGTGAGATACTGGGGCTGTGTGTGTGTGTGAGGTACTGGAACTGTGTCTGTGTGTGTGTTAGTGTGAGGTACTGGACTGTGTGTGTGTGAGTTACTGGAAATGTGTGTGTGTGAGGTATTAAGAATGTGTGTGTTTGAGGGACTGGACTATGTGTGTGTGAGGTACTGGAACTGTGTGTGTGTGCTTGTGTGTGTGTGTGTGAGGTACTGGACTGTGTGTGTTTGTGTTACTGGGACTGTGTGTGTGAGGTACTGGACTGTGTATGTGTGAGTACTGGAACTGTGTGTGTGTGTGTGAGGTACTAGTGCTGTGTGTGTGTGTGAGGTACTGGGACTGTGTGTGTTTGTGTTACTGGGACTGTGTGTGTGAGGTACTGGACTGTGTATGTGTGAGTACTGGAACTGTGTGTGTGTGTGTGTGTGTGTGTGTGTGTGTGTGTGTGTGAGGTACTGGACTGTGTGTGTGAGTTATTGGGACTGTGTGTGTGTTACTGGGACTGTCTGCGTGAGTTACTGGGACTGCGTGTATGTGAGTTACCTGGACTATGTGTCTGTGAGGTACTGGAATGTGTGTGTGAATGACTGGGACTGTGTGTGTGTGAGGTACTGGGACTGTGTGTGTGTGTGTGTGTGTGTGTGTGTGTGTGTGTGTGTGTGTGTGAGGTACTGGGGCAGTGTGTGTGTGTGAGGTACTAGGGCTGTGTGTGTGAGGTACTGGGACTGTGTGTGTTTGAGGTGCTGGGACTGTGTGTGTGTGTGAGTTCCTGGGACTGTGTGTGTCTGAGGTACTGGGGCTGTGTGTGTTTGAATTGCTGGAACTGTGTCTTTGTGAGGTACTGGACTGTGTGTGTGTGTGGTGCTGGGACTATGTGTGTTTGTGTTACTGGGACTGTGTGTGTGTGAGGTACTGGGACTGTGTGTGTGTGAGGTACTGGGACTTTGTGTGTGAGAGATACTGGGACTGCGTGTGTGTGAGGTATTGGACTGTGTGTGTGAGTTACTGGGACTGTATGAGTGTGATGTACTGGACTGTGTGTGTGTGTGTGAGGTACTGGGACTGTGTGTGTTTGAGGTACTGGACGACTGTGTGTAAGTTACTGGGATTGTGCATGTGTGAGTTACTGGGACTGTGTGTGTGTGAGGTACTGGGACAGTATGGTGAGTTACTGGGACTGTGTGTGTGAGGTATTGGACTGTGTGTGTGAGTGACTGGGACTGTGTATGTGTGAGGTACTGGACTGTGTGTGTGAATGACTGGGACTGTGTGTGTGTGAGGTACTGGGACTGTGTGTGTTTGAGGTACTAGACTGTGTGTGTTTGAGGTACTGGACTGTGTGTGTGAGGTACTGGGACTGTGTATGTATGAGGTACTGGGACTGTGTGTGTGTGAGGTACTGGGACTGTGTGTGTGTGAATTGCTGGAACTGTGTGTGCGTGAGTGACTGGGATTATATATGTGTGAGGTACTGGACTGTGTGTGTGTGTGTGCGCGTGTGAGGTACTGAACTGTGTGTGTGTGAGGTACTGGGACTGTGTGTGTGTGAGGTACTGGGACTGTGTGTGTGTGAGGTACTGGGACTGTGTGTGTGTGAATTGCTGGAACTGTGTGTTTGCGTGAGGTACTGGGAATGTGTGTGTTTGAGGTACTGGAATGTGTGTGTGTGAGGTACTGGAACTGTGTGTGTGTGTGTGTGTGTGTGTGTGTGTGTGTGTGTGTGTGAGGTACTGGACTGCATGTGTGTGAGGTACTGGAACTGTGTGTGTGTGTGTGTGTGAGATACTGGGGCTGTGTGTGTGTGAGGTACTGGAACTGTATGTGTGTGTGTGTGTGAGGTGCTGGGACTGTGTGTGTTTGCGTGACTGGGACTGTGTGTGTGTGTCAGGTACTGGACTGTGTGTGTGAGTTACTGTGACTGCGTGTGTGTGTGTGAGGTACTGGACTGTGTGTGTGCGTGACTGGGACTGTTTGAGTGACTGGGACTGTGTATGTGTGAGGTACTGGACTGTGTGTGTGAATGACTGGGACTGTGTGTCTGTGAGGTACTGGACTGTGTGTGTGTGAGGTACTGAGACTGTGTGTGTGAGATACTGGCGACTGTGTGTAAGTTACTGGGATTGTGTGTGTGTGAGGTACTGCGGCTGTGTGTCTGAGGTACTGGGACAGTGTGTGTGTAACCTACTGGGACAGTGTGTATGTAACCTACTGGGTCATTGTGTGTGGGTGGGTGGAGGGGGGGGGGGCGTGGGTTTGGAGGTACTGGGACTGTGAGTGTGTGAGGTACTGGGACTGTGTTTGTGTGTGAGTTACTGGGACTGTGTGTGTGTGAGTTACTGGGACTGTGTGTGTCCAAGGTGCTGGGACTGTGTATGTGTGAGGTACTGGGACTGTGTGTATCTGTGTGTGTGAGATAGTGGCCTGAGTGTGTGAGTGACTGGGACTGTGTGTGTGTGAGGTACTGGGACTGTATGTGTGTGAGGTACTGGAACTGTGTGTGTGTGCTTGTGTGTGTGTGTGTGTGTGTGTGTGAGTGAGTGAGGTACTGGGGCTGTGTGTGTGTGTGAGTGATTGGGACTGTGTGTGTGAGGTACTCGGACTGTGTGTGTGAGAGATACTGGGACTGTGTGTGTGTGACTTACTGGGACTATGTGTGTGTGACTTACTGGGACTGTGTGTGTGTGTGACTTACTGGGACTGTGTGTGTGTGTGAGATACTGGGGCTGTGTGTGTGTGTGAGGTACTGGAACTGTGTCTGTGTGTGTGTTAGTGTGAGGTACTGGACTGTGTGTGTGTGTGTGAGTTACAGGAAATGTGTGTGTGTGAGGTATTAAGAATGTGTGTGTTTGAGGTACTGGACTGTGTGTGTGTGAGGTACTGGAACTGTGTGTGTGTGCTTGTGTGTGTGTGTGTGAGGTACTGGACTGTGTGTGTGAGAGTACTGGAACTGTGTGTGTGTGTGAGGTACTAGTGCTGTGTGTGTGTGTGTGAGGTACTGGGACTGTGTGTGTTTGTGTTACTGGGACTGTGTTTGTGTGTGTGTGTGAGGTACTGGACTGTGTGTGTGTGAGTACTGGAACTGTGTGTGTGTGTGTGTGTGTGTGTGTGTGTGTGTGTGTGTGTGTGGTACTGGACTGTGTGTGAGTGACAGGGACTGTGTGTGTGAGAGGTACTGGACTGTGTGTGTGAGTTATTGCGACTGTGTGTGTGTTACTGGGACTGTCTGCGTGAGTTACTGGGACTGCGTGTATGTGAGTTACCTGGACTATGTGTCTGTGAGGTACTGGAATGTGTGTGTGAATGACTGGGACTGTGTGTGTGTGAGGTACTGGGACTGTGTGTGTGTGTGTGTGTGTGTGTGAGGTACTGGGGCAGTGTGTGTGTGTGAGTTACTGGGACTGTGTGTGTTTGAGGTGCTGGGACTGTGTGTGTGTGTGAGTTCCTGGGGCTGTGTGTGTCTGAGGTACTGGGGCTGTGTGTGTTTGAATTGCTGGAACTGTGTCTTTGTGAGGTACTGGACTGTGTGTGTGTGAGGTACTGGGACTGTGTGTGTGTGGTGCTGGGACTATGTGTGTTTGTGTTACTGGGACTGCGTGTGTGTGAGGTATTGGACTGTGTGTGTGAGTTACTGGGACTGTGTATGTGTGAGGTACTGGACTGTGTGTGTGAATGACTGGGACTGTATGAGTGTGATGTACTGGGCTGTGTGTGTGTGTGAGGTACTGGGACTGTGTGTGTTTGAGGTACTGGACTGTGTGTGTGTAAGGTACTGGGATTGTGTGTTTGTGAGGTACTGGGACTGTGTGTGTGTGTGTGTGTGTGTGTGAGGTACTGGTGCTGTGTGTATGTGTGAGGTACTGGGGCTGTGTTGTGAGTTACTGGGACTGTGTGTGTGTGAGTTATTGGGACTGTGTGTGTGTGAGGTACTCGGACTGTGTGTGTGAGAGATACTGGGACTGTGTGTGTGTGACTTACTGGGACTGTGTGTGTGTGTGAGAGTTACTGGGACTGTGTGTGTCTGAGGTACTGGGACTGTGTGTGTCTGAGTTACTGGGACAGTGTGTATGTAACCTACTGGGTCATTGTGTGTGGGTGTGTGGAGGGGGGGGGGGCGTGGGTTTGGAGGTACTGGGACTGTGAGTGTGTGAGGTACTGGGACTGTGTTTGTGTGTGAGTTACTGGGACTGTGTGTGTGTGAGTTACTGGGACTGTGTGTGTCCAAGGTGCTGGGACTGTGTATGTGTGAGGTACTGGGACTGTGTGTATCTGTGTGTGTGAGATAGTGGCCTGAGTGTGTGAGTGACTGGGACTGTGTGTGTATGAGGTACTGGGACTGTGTGTGAGTTACTGGGACTGTGTGTGTGTGAGTTACTGGAACTGTGTGTGTGTGAGGTATTAAGAATGTGTGTGTTTGAGCTACTGGACTGTGTGTGTGAGGTACTGGAACTGTGTGTGTGTGTGTGTGTGTGTGTGCGTGTGTGTGTGAGGTACTGGACTGTGTGTGTGTGAGGTACTGGACTGTGTGTGTGTGAGTACTGGAACTGTGTGTGTGTGTGTGTGTGTGTGTGTGTGTGTGAGTGAGGTACTGGGGCTGTGTGTGTGTGTGAGTGATTGGGACTGTGTGTGTGAGGTACTCGGACTGTGTGTGTGAGAGATACTGGGACTGTGTGTGTGTGACTTACTGGGACTGTGTTTGTGTGACTTACTGGGACTGTGTGTGTGTGTGACTTACTGGGACTGTGTGTGTGTGTGAGATACTGGGGCTGTGTGTGTGTGTGAGGTACTGGAACTGTGTCTGTGTGTGTGTTAGTGTGAGGTACTGGACTGTGTGTGTGTGAGTTACTGGAAATGTGTGTGTGTGAGGTATTAAGAATGTGTGTGTTTGAGGTACTGGACTGTGTGTGTTTGTGTTACTGGGACTGTGTTTGTGTGTGTGTGTGTGTGTGTGAGGTACTGGACTGTGTGTGAGTGACAGGGACTGTGTGTGTGTGAGGTACTGGACTGTGTGTGTGAGTTATTGGGACTGTGTGTGTGTTACTGGGACTGTCTGCGTGAGTTACTGGGACTGCGTCTATGTGAGTTACCTGGACTATGTGTCTGTGAGGTACTGGAATGTGTGTGCGAATGACTGGGACTGTGTGTGTGTGAGATACGGGGACTGTGTGTGTGTGTGTGTGTGTGTGTGTGTGTGTGTGTGTGAGGTACTGGGGCTGTGTGTGTGTGTGTGTGAGGTACTAGGGCTGTGTGTGTGAGTTACTGGGACTGTGTGTGTTTGAGGTGCTGGGACTGTGTGTGTGTGTGAGTTCCTGGGACTGTGTGTGTCTGACGTACTGGGGCTGTGTGTGTTTCAATTGCTGGAACTGTGTCTTTGTGAGGTACTGGACTGTGTGTGTGTGAGGTACTGGGACTGTGTGTGTGTGGTGCTGCGACTGTGTGTGTTTGTGTTACTGGGACTGCATGTGTGTGAGGTACTGGGACTGTGTGTGTGAGAGATATTGGGACTGCGTGTGTGTGAGGTATTGGACTGTGTGTGTGAGTTACTGGGACTGTGTATGTGTGAGGTACTGGACTGTGTGTGTGAATGACTGGGACTGTATGAGTGTGATGTACTGGACTGTGTGTGTGTGTGAGGTACTGGGACTGTGTGTGTGAGTTACTGGGACTGTGTGTGTTTGAGGTACTGGGACTGTGTGTGTAAGGTACTGGGACTGTGTGTGTGTGAGGTACTGGGACTGTGTGTGTGTGAGGTACTGGTGCTGTGTGTATGCGTGAGGTACTGGGGCTGTGTTGTGAGTTACTGGGACTGTGTGTGTGTGAGTTATTGGGACTGTGTGTGTGTGAGGTACTCGGACTGTGTGTGTGTGAGTTACTGGGACAGTGTGTGTCCGAGGTGTTGGGACTGTGTATGTGTGAGTTACTGGGACTGTGTGTGTATGAGGTACTGGGACTGTGTGTGTGTGAGGTACTGGGTCTGTGTATGTGTGTGAGGTACTGGGACTGTTTGTGTATGACTTACAGGGACTGTGTGTTTGTGAAGTACTGGGACTGTGTGAGTGTGTGTGTGTCAGGTACTGGGACTGTGCCTGTGAGTGACTGGGACTGTGTGTGTGAATGACTGGGACTGGTTGTGTGTGAGATACTGGACGACTGTGTGTGAGTTTCTGGGATTGGTTGTGTGTGATGTACTGGGACTGTGTGTGTGAGGTACTGGGTCATTGTGTGTGTGTGGGTGGAGGCGGAGGTACTGGGACTGTGTGTGTGAGGTATTGGACTGTGTTTGTGAGTTATTGGGACTGTGTGTGTGTGAGGTACTCGGACTGTGTGTGTGAGAGATACTGGGACTGTGTGTGTCTGTGGTACTGGGACTGTGTGTGTCTGAGTACTGGGATTGTGTGTGTGAGATACTGGGACTGTGTGTGTGAGTTGCTGGGATTGTGTGTGCGAGGTCTTGGAACTGTGTGTGTGAGGTACTGGTGTGTGTATGTGTGACAGACTGGGACTGTGTGTGTGTGTCAGGTACTGGTACTGTGTGTATGATTGACTGGGACTGTGTGTGTGGGAGAGGTACTGGGACTGTGTGTGTGTGAGGTACTGGGACTGTTTGTGTATGACTTACTGGGACTGTGTGTTTGTGAAGTACTGGGACTGTGTGAGTGTTTGTGTGTCATGTACTGGGACTGTGTCTGTGAATGACTGGGTCTCTGTGTGTGAGGTACTGGACTGTGTGTGTGTGAGGTAGTGGCCTGAGATTGTGAATGACTGGGTCTCTGTGTGTGTGAGTTACTGGGACAGTGTGTGTCCGAGGTGTTGGGACTGTGTATGTGTGAGTTACTGGGACTGTGTGTGTATGAGGTACTGGGACTGTGTGTGTGTGAGGTACTGGGTCTGTGTATGTGTGTGAGGTACTGGGACTGTTTGTGTATGACTTAGAGGGACTGTGTGTTTGTGAAGTACTGGGACTGTGTGTGTGTGAGTTACTGGGACTGTGTGTGTCCAAGGTGCTGGGACTGTGTATGTGTGAGGTACTGGGACTGTGTGTATCTGTGTGTGTGAGATAGTGGCCTGAGTGTGTGAGTGACTGGGTCTGTGTGTGTGTGTGAGGTACTGGGACTGTGTGTGTGTGTGAGTTACTGGAACTGTGTGTGTGTGAGGTATTAAGAATGTGTGTGTTTGAGGTACTGGACTGTGTGTGTGTGAGGTACTGGAACTGTGTGTGTGTGCTTGTGTGTGTGTGTGTGTGTGTGTGTGAGTGAGGTACTGGGACTGTGTGTGTGTGTGAGTGATTGGGACTGTGTGTGTGAGGTACTCGGACTGTGTGTGTGAGAGATACTGGGACTGTGTGTGTGTGACTTACTGGGACTGTGTGTGTGTGACTTACTGGGACTGTGTGTGTGTGTGACTTACTGGGACTGTGACTGTGTGTGTGTTAGTGTGAGGTACTGGACTGTGTGTGTTTGAGGTACTGGACTGTGTGTGTGTGAGGTACTGGAACTGTGTGTGTGTGCTTGTGTGTGTGTGTGTGAGGTACTGAACTGTGTGTGTGAGAGTACTGGAACTGTGTGTGTGTGTGTGTGAGGTACTAGTGCTGTGTGTGTGTGTGAGGTACTGGGACTGTGTGTGTTTGTGTTACTGGGACTGTGTTTGTGTGTGTGTATGTGTGTGAGGTACTGGACTGTGTGTGTGTGAGGTACTGGAACTGTGTGTGTGTGTGTGTGTGTGTGTGTGTGTGTGTGTGTGTGTGAGGTACTGGACTGTGTGTGAGTACTGGAACTGTGTGTGTGTGAGGTACTGGACTGTGTGTGTGAGTTATTGGGACTGTGTGTGTGTTACTGGGACTGTCTGCGTGAGTTACTGGGACTGCGTGTATGTGAGTTACCTGGACTATGTGTCTGTGAGGTACTGGAATGTGTGTGCGAATGACTGGGACTGTGTGTGTGTGAGGTACTGGGACTGTGTGTGTGTGTGTGTGTGTGTGTGTGTGTGTGTGTGTGTGAGTTACTGGACATGTGTGTGTGTGAGGTATTAAGAATGTGTGTGTTTGAGGTACTGGACTGTGTGTGTGTGAGGTACTGGAACTGTGTGTGTGTGCTTGTGTGTGTGTGTGTGAGGTACTGAACTGTGTGTGTGAGAGTACTGGAACTGTGTGTGTGTGTGTGTGAGGTACTAGTGCTGTGTGTGTGTGTGAGGTACTGGGACTGTGTGTGTTTGTGTTACTGGGACTGTGTCTGTGTGTGTGTATGTGTGTGAGGTACTGGACTGTGTGTGTGTGAGTACTGGAATTGTGTGTGTGTGTGTGTGTGTGTGTGTGTGAGGTACTGGACTGTGTGTGAGTGACAGGGACTGTGTGTGTGTGAGGTACTGGACTGTGTGTGTGAGTTATTGGGACTGTGTGTGTGTTACTGGGACTGTCTGCGTGAGTTACTGGGACTGCGTGTATGTGAGTTACCTGGACTATGTGTCTGTGAGGTACTGGAATGTGTGTGCGAATGACTGGGACTGTGTGTGTGTGAGGTACTGGGACTGTGTGTGTGTGTGTGTGTGTGTGTGTGTGTGTGTGTGTGTGTGTGTGTGTGAGGTACTGGGGCTGTGTGTGTGTGTGAGGTACTAGGGCTGTGTGTGTGAGTTACTGGGACTGTGTTTGTTTGAGGTGCTGGGACTGTGTGTGTGTGTGAGTTCCTGGGACTGTGTGTGTCTGAGGTACTGGGGCTGTGTGTGTTTAAATTGCTGGAACTGTGTCTTTGTGAGGTACTGGACTGTGTGTGTGTGAGGTACTGGGACTGTGTGTGTGTGGTGCTGGGACTGTGTGTGTTTGTGTTACTGGGACTGTGTGTGTGTGAGGTACTGGGACTGTGTGTGTGAGAGATATTGGGACTGCGTGTGTGTGAGGTATTGGACTGTGTGTGTGAGTTACTGGGACTGCGTATGTGTGAGGTACTGGACTGTGTGTGTGAATGACTGTAACTGTATGAGTGTGATGTACTGGACTGTGTGTGTGTGTGAGGTACTGGGACTGTGTGTGTTTGAGGTACTGGGACTGTGTGTATGTGTGAGGTACTGGGGCTGTGTTGTGAGTTACTGGGACTGTGTGTGTGTGAGTTATTGGGACTGTGTGTGTGTGAGGTACTCGGACTGTGTGTGTGTGAGTTATTGGGACAGTGTGTCCCCGAGGTGTTGGGACTGTGTATGTGTTAGTTACTGGGACTGTGTGTGTATGAGGTACTGGGACAGTGTGTGTGTGAGGTACTGGGTCTGTGTATGTATGTGAGGTACTGGGACTGTTTGTGTATGACTTACAGGGACTGTGTGTTTGTGAAGTACTGGGACTGTGTGAGTGTGTGTGTGTCAGGTACTGGGACTGTGCCTGTGAGTGACTGGGACTGTGTGTGTGAATGACTGGGACTGGTTGTGTGTGAGATACTGGACGACTGTGTGTGAGTTTCTGGGATTGGTTGTGTGTGATGTACTGGGACTGTGTGTGTGAGGTACTGGGTCATTGTGTGTGTGTGGGTGGAGGCGGAGGTACTGGGACTGTGTGTGTGAGGTATTGGACTGTGTTTGTGAGTTATTGGGACAGTGTGTGTGTGAGGTACTCGGACTGTGTATGTGAGAGATACTGGGACTGTGTGTGTGTGACTTACTGGGACTGCGTGTGTGTGTGAGTTACTGGGACTGTGTGTGTCTGAGGTACTGGGACTGTGTGTGTGTGAGTTACTGGGATTGTGTGTGTGAGGTACTGGGACTGTGTGTGTGTGAGTTACTGGGATTGTGTGTGCGAGGTCCTGGGACTGTGTGTGTGAGGTACTGGTGTGTGTGTTTGTGACAGACTGGGACTGTGTGTGTGTGTCAGGTACTGGGACTGTGTGTGTGAGTGACTTGAACTGTGTGTGTGGGAGAGGTACTGGGACTGTGTGTGTATGACTTACTGGGACTGTGTGTTTGTGAAGTACTGGGACTGTGTGAGTGTGTGTGTGTCAGGTACTGGGACTGGGACTGTGTCTGTGAGTGACTGGGACTGTGTGTGTGAATGACTGGGACTCTGTGTGTGAGGTACTGGGACTGTGTGTGTGAGTTACTTGGACTGTGTGTATGAGTTACTGGGACTGTGTGTGTTTGAGGTACTGGAACTGTGTGTGTATGTGTGTGTGTGTGTGTGTGTGAGGTACTGGTACTGTGTGTGTGTGAGGTACTGGGACTGTGTGTGTGTGAGGTATTGGACTGTGTGTGTGAATGACTGGGACTGTGTGTGCGTGTGTGTGAGGTACTGGACAGTATGTGTCAGTGACTGGGACTGTGTGTGTGTGAGGTACTGGGACTGTGTGTGTGAGTTATTGGGACTGTGTGTGTTTGAGGTACTGGAACTGTGTGTGTGTGTGTGTGTGTGTGTGTGTGTGAGCTACTGGGGCTGTGTGTCTGTGTGATTTCCTGGGACTGTGTGTATGTGAGGTACTGGGACTGTGTGTGTTTGAATTGCTGGAACTGTGTGTATGTGAGGTACTGGGACTGTGTGTGTGGTGCTGGAACTGTGTGTGTTTGTGTTACTGGGACTGTGTTTGTCTGAGGTACTGGACTGTGTGTGAGTGACAGGGACTGTGTGTGTGTGAGATACTGGACTGTGTGTGAGTTATTGGGACTGTGTGTGTGTTACTGGGACTGTGTGTGTGTGAGGTACTGGAACTGTGTGTGTGTGTGTGTGTGTGTGTGTGTGTGTCTGTGTGTGTGAGGTGCTGGGACTGTGTGTGTATGAGTTATTTTGACTGCGTGTGTGTATGAGTTACTTTGACTGCGTGTGTGTCAGGTACTGGACTGTGTGTGTGAGTTATTGGGACTGTGTGTGAGTTACTGGGACTGCGTGTGTGAGTGAGTGACTGGGACTGTATATGTGTGAGGTACTGGACTGTGTGTGTGTGAGGTACTGGGACTGTGTGTGTGTGAGATACTGGACGACTGTGTGTGTGTGAGATACTGGATGACTTTGTGTGCAAGTTACTGGGATTGTGCATGTGTGAGGTACTGGGAC
Source organism: Pristiophorus japonicus (assembly GCF_044704955.1). NCBI lineage: Eukaryota > Metazoa > Chordata > Chondrichthyes > Pristiophoridae > Pristiophorus > Pristiophorus japonicus. The sequence goes on along the minus strand of NC_091992.1, from coordinate 67,824,470 downwards.
TGTGTGTGTGAGGTACTGGGACAGTATGTGTGTGAGTTACTGGGACTGTGTGTGTGTGAGGTATTGGACTGTTTGTGTGAATGCCTGGGACTGTGTGTGCGTGTCTGTGAGGTACTGGACAGTGTCAGTGACTGGGACTGTGTATGTGTGAGGTACTGGACTGTGTGTGTGAATAACTGGGACTGTGTGTGTGTGAGGTACTGGGACTGTGTGTGTGAAATACTTGGACTGTGTGTATGAGTTACTGGGCCTGTGTGTGTTTGAGGTACTGGAACTGTGTGTGTGTGTGTGTGTGTGTGAGTGACAGGGACTGTGTGTGTGTGCGATACTGGACTGTGTGTGTGAGTTATTGGGACTGTGTGTGTGTTACTGGGACTGTGTGTGTGAGTTACTGGGACTGCGTGTGTGAGAGTTACTGGGACTGTGTGTGTGTGAGGTACTGGACTGTGTGTGTGAGTGACTGGGACTGTGTGTGTGTGAGTTATTGGGACAGTGTGTGTGTGAGTTATTGGGACAGTGTGTGTCCGAGGTGTTGGGACTGTGTATGTGTGAGTTACTGGGACTGTGTGTGTATGAGGTACTGGGACTGTGTGTGTGTGAGGTACTGGGTCTGTGTATGTATGTGAGGTACTGGGACTGTTTGTGTATGACTTACAGGGACTGTGTGTTTGTGAAGTATTGGGACTGTGTGAGTGTGTGTGTGTCAGGTACTGGGACTGTGCCTGTGAGTGACTGGGACTGTGTGTGTGAATGACTGGGACTGGTTGTGTGTGAGATACTGGACGACTGTGTGTGAGTTTCTGGGATTGGTTGTGTGTGATGTACTGGGACTGTGTGTGTGAGGTACTGGGTCATTGTGTGTGTGTGGGTGGAGGCGGAGGTACTGGGACTGTGTGTGTGAGGTATTGGACTGTGTTTGTGAGTTATTGGGACAGTGTGTGTGTGAGGTACTCGGACTGTGTGTGTGAGAGATACTGGGACTGTGTGTGTGTGACTTACTGGGACTGCGTGTGTGTGTGAGTTACTGGGACTGTGTGTGTCTGAGGTACTGAGACTGTGTGTATGTGAGTTACTGGGATTGTGTGTGTGAGGTACTGGGACTGTGTGTGTGTGAGTTACTGGGATTGTGTGTGCGAGGTCCTGGGACTGTGTGTGTGAGGTACTGGTGTGTGTGTTTGTGACAGACTGGGACTGTGTGTGTGTGTCAGGTACTGGGACTGTGTGTGTGAGTGACTGGGACTGTGTGTGTGGGAGAGGTACTGGGACTGTGTGTGTATGACTTACTGGGACTGTGTGTTTGTGAAGTACTGGGACTGTGTGAGTGTGTGTGTGTCAGGTACTGGGACTGGGACTGTGTCTGTGAGTGACTGGGACTGTGTGTGTGAATGACTGGGACTCTGTGTGTGAGGTACTGGGACTGTGTGTGTGAGTTACTTGGACTGTGTGTATGAGTTACTGGGACTGTGTGTGTTTGAGGTACTGGAACTGTGTGTGTATGTGTGTGTGTGTGTGTGTGTGAGAGGTACTGGTACTGTGTGTGTGTGAGGTACTGGGACTGTGTGTGTGTGAGGTATTGGACTGTGTGTGTGAATGACTGGGACTGTGTGTGCGTGTGTGTGAGGTACTGGACAGTATGTGTCAGTGACTGGGACTGTGTGTGTGTGAGGTACTGGGACTGTGTGTGTGAGTTACTGGGACTGTGTGTGTTTGAGGTACTGGAACTGTGTGTGTGTGTGTGTGTGTGTGTGTGTGTGTGTGTGTGTGTGTGTGAGCTACTGGGGCTGTGTGTCTGTGTGATTTCCTGGGACTGTGTGTATGTGAGGTACTGGGACTGTGTGTGTTTGAATTGCTGGAACTGTGTGTATGTGAGGTACTGGGACTGTGTGTGTGGTGCTGGAACTGTGTGTGTTTGTGTTACTGGGACTGTGTTTGTCTGAGGTACTGGACTGTGTGTGAGTGACAGGGACTGTGTGTGTGTGAGATACTGGACTGTGTGTGAGTTATTGGGACTGTGTGTGTGTTACTGGGACTGTGTGTGTGTGAGGTACTGGAACTGTGTGTGTGTGTGTGTGTGTGTGTGTGTGTGTCTGTGTGTGTGAGGTGCTGGGACTGTGTGTGTATGAGTTATTTTGACTGCGTGTGTGTATGAGTTACTTTGACTGCGTGTGTGTCAGGTACTGGACTGTGTGTGTGAGTTATTGGGACTGTGTGTGAGTTACTGGGACTGCGTGTGTGAGTGAGTGACTGGGACTGTATATGTGTGAGGTACTGGACTGTGTGTGTGTGAGGTACTGGGACTGTGTGTGTGTGAGATACTGGACGACTGTGTGTGTGTGTGTGAGATACTGGACGACTTTGTGTGTAAGTTACTGGGATTGTGCATGTGTGAGGTACTGGGACTGTGTGTGTGAGGTACTGGGACAGTATGTGTGTGAGTTACTGGGACTGTGTGTGTGTGAGGTATTGGACTGTTTGTGTGAATGACTGGGACTGTGTGTGCGTGTCTGTGAGGTACTGGACAGTGTGTGTCAGTGACTGGGACTGTGTATGTGTGAGGTACTGGACTGTGTGTGTGAATAACTGGGACTGTGTGTGTGTGAGGTACTGGGACTGTGTGTGTGAGTTACTTGGACTGTGTGTATGAGTTACTGGGACTGTGTGTGTTTGAGGTACTGGAACTGTGTGTGTGTGTGTGTGTGAGTGACAGGGACTGTGTGTGTGTGAGATACTGGACTGTGTGTGTGAGTTATTGGGACTGTGTGTGTGTTACTGGGACTGTGTGTGTGAGTTACTGGGACTGCGTGTGTGAGAGTTACTGGGACTGTGTGTGTGTGAGGTACTGGACTGTGTGTGTGAGTGACTGGGACTGTGTGTGTGTGAGTTATTGGGACAGTGTGTGTGTGAGTTATTGGGACAGTGTGTGTCCGAGGTGTTAGGACTGTGTATGTGTGAGTTACCTGGACTGTGTGTGTATGAGGTACTGGGACTGTGTGTGTGTGAGGTACTGGGTCTGTGTATGTATGTGAGGTACTGGGACTGTTTGTGTATGACTTACAGGGACTGTGTGTTTGTGAAGTACTGGGACTGTGTGAGTGTGTGTGTGTCAGGTACTGGGACTGTGCCTGTGAGTGACTGGGACTGTGTGTGTGAATGACTGGGACTGGTTGTGTGTGAGATACTGGACGACTGTGTGTGAGTTTCTGGGATTGGTTGTGTGTGATGTACTGGGACTGTGTGTGTGAGGTACTGGGTCATTGTGTGTGTGTGGGTGGAGGCGGAGGTACTGGGACTGTGTGTGTGAGGTATTGGACTGTGTTTGTGAGTTATTGGGACAGTGTGTGTGTGAGGTACTCGGACTGTGTGTGTGAGAGATACTGGGACTGTGTGTGTGTGATTTACTGGGACTGCGTGTGTGTGTGAGTTACTGGGACTGTGTGTGTCTGAGGTACTGGGACTGTGTGTGTGAGTTACTGGGATTGTGTGTGTGAGGTACTGGGACTGTGTGTGTGTGAGTTACTGGGATTGTGTGTGCGAGGTCCTGGGACTGTGTGTGTGAGGTACTGGTGTGTGTGTTTGTGACAGACTGGGACTGTGTGTGTGTGTCAGGTACTGGGACTGTGTGTGTGAGTGACTGGGACTGTGTGTGTGGGAGAGGTACTGGGACTGTGTGTGTATGACTTACTGGGACTGTGTGTTTGTGAAGTACTGGGACTGTGTGAGTGTGTGTGTGTCAGGTACTGGGACTGGGACTGTGTCTGTGAGTGACTGGGACTGTGTGTGTGAATGACTGGGACTCTGTGTGTGAGGTACTGGGACTGTGTGTGTGAGTTACTTGGACTGTGTGTATGAGTTACTGGGACTGTGTGTTTGAGGTACTGGAACTGTGTGTGTGTGTGTGTGTGTGTGTGTGTGTGTGTGAGGTACTGGGACTGTGTGTGTGTGAGGTACTGGGACTGTGTGTGTGTGAGGTATTGGACTGTGTGTGTGAATGACTGGGACTGTGTGTGCGTGTGTGTGAGGTACTGGACAGTGTGTGTCAGTGACTGGGACTGTGTATGTGTGAGGTACTGGACTGTGTGTGTGAATAACTGGGACTGTGTGTGTGTGAGGTACTGGAACTGTGTGTGTGTGTGTGTGTGTGTGTGTGTGTGAGCTACTGGGGCTGTGTTTCTGTGTGATTTCCTGGGACTGTGTGTATGTGAGGTACTGGGACTGTGTGTGTTTGAATTGCTGGAACTGTGTGTATGTGAGGTACTGGGACTGTGTGTGGGGTGCTGGAACTGTGTGTGTTTGTGTTACTGGGACTGTGTTAGTCTGAGGTACTGGACTGTGTGTGAGTGACAGGGACTGTGTGTGTGTGAGATACTGGACTGTGTGTGTGAGTTATTGGGACTGTGTGTGTGTTATTTGGACTGTGTGTGTGTGAGGTACTGGAACTGTGTGTGTGTGTGTGTGTGTCTGTGTGTGTGAGTTGCTGGGACTGTGTGTGTATGAGTTATTTTGACTGCGTGCGTGTCAGGTACTGGACTGTGTGTGTGAATTATTGGGACTGTGTGTGAGTTACTGGGACTGCGTGTGTGAGTGAGTGACTGGGACTGTATATGTGTGAGGTACTGGACTGTGTGTGTGTGAGGTACTGGGACTGTGTGTGTGTGAGATACTGGACGACTGTGTGTGTGTGAGATACTGGACGACTTTGTGTGTAAGTTACTGGGATTGTGCATGTGTGAGGTACTGGGACTGTGTGTGTGAGGTACTGGGACAGTATGTGTGTGAGTTACTGGGACTGTGTGTGTGTGAGGTATTGGACTGTTTGTGTGAATGACTGGGACTGTGTGTGCGTGTCTGTGAGGTACTGGACAGTGTGTGTCAGTGACTGGGACTGTGTATGTGTGAGGTACTGGACTGTGTGTGTGAATAACTGGGACTGTGTGTGTGTGAGGTACTGGGACTGTGTGTGTGAGTTACTTGGACTGTGTGTATGAGTTACTGGGACTGTGTGTGTTTGAGGTACTGGAACTGTGTGTGTGTGTGTGTGTGAGTGACAGGGACTGTGTGTGTGTGAGATACTGGACTGTGTGTGTGAGTTATTGGGACTGTGTGTGTGTTACTGGGACTGTGTGTGTGAGTTACTGGGACGTTGTGTGTGTGTGAGGTACTGGGACTGTGTGTGTGTTACTGGGACTGTGTGTGTGAGTTACTGGGACTGTGTGTGTGTGTGAGGTAATGGGACTGTGTGTGTGAGAGGTACTGGGACTATGTGTGTGTGTGTGTGTGTGTTTATGTGTGTTGTGTGAGGTACTGGGACTGTGTGTGTGTGGTGCTGGGACTGTGTGTTTGTGTTACTGGGACTGTGTGTGTGTAAGGTATTGGGACTGTATGTGTGAGAGATACTGGCACTGCGTGTGTGTGAGGTATTGGACTGTGTTTGTGAGTTACTGGGACTGTGTATGTGTGAGGTACTGGACTGTGTGTGTGAATGACTGGGACTGTATGAGTTGGATGTACTGGACTGTGTGTGAGTTACTGGGACGTTGTGTGTGTGTGAGACACTGGGACTGTGTGTGTGTGAGGTACTGGGACTGTGTATGTTTGAGGTACTGGGACTGTGTGTGAGTGAGGTACTGGGACTGTGTGTGAGTGAGGTACTGGGACTGTGTGTGAGCTACTGGGACAGTGTGTGTGTGAGGTACTGGGGCTGTATGTGTGAGGTACTCGACTGTGTGTGTGTGAGTTACTGGGGCTGTATGTGTGTGTGAGGTACTGGGGCTGTGTGTGTGAGTTACTGGGACTGTGTGTATGTGTGTGTGTGTGTGTGTGTGTGTGTGTGAGGTGCTGGAACTGTGTGTGTGTGAGTTACTGGGACTGTGTGTGTGTGAGGTACTGGGACTGTGTGTGTGTGAATTGCTGGAACTGTGTGTCTGTGAGGTACTGGACTGTGTGTGTGTAAGGTACTAGAACTGTGTGTGTGTGTGTGTCAGATTCTGGAGTTGTGTGTGTGAGGTGCTGGGACTGTGTGTGTTTGTGTGTGTGTGTGTGAGTGTGTGTGTGAGAGGTACTGGACTGTATGTGTGTGAGGTACTGGGACTGTGTGTGTGTGAGGGACTGGGACTGTCTGTGTGAGTTACTGGGACTGTGAGTGCTTGAGGTACTGGAACTGTGTGTGTGTGTGTGAGGTACTGGGGCTGTGTGTGTGTGTGAGGTACTGGGACTGTGTGTGTATTAGGTGCTGGGACTGTGTGTGTGTGTGTGTGTGTGTGTGTGTGAGGTACTGGACTGTGTGTGTGAATGACTGGGACTCTGGACTGTGTGTGTGTGTGAGGTACTGGGACTGTGTGTGTTTGAGGTACTGGACTGTGTGTGTGTGAGGTACTGGGACTGTGTGTGTGTGTGTGTGTGTGTGTGTGTGTGTGTGTGTGAATTACTGGACTGTGTGTGTGTGAGCTACTGGGACTGTGTGTGTGAGTTAATGGAACTGTGTGTGCTTGAGGTACTGGACTGTGTGTGAGATGCTGGGACTGTGTGTGTGTGTGTGTGTGTGTGTGTGAGGTACTGGACTGTGTGTGTGAATGACTGTGACTCTGGACTGTGTGTGTGTGAGGTACTGGGACTGTGCGTGTTTGAGGTACTGGACTGTGTGTGTGTGTGAGGTACTGGGACTGTGTGTGTGTGAGGTACTGGGACTGTGTGTGTGTGAGGTACTGGGACAGTGTGTGTGTGTGTGTGTGTGTGAGGTACTGGCCTGAGTGTGTGAGTGACTGGGACTGTGTGTGTGTGTGAGGTACTGTACTGTGTGTGTGTGAGTGACAGGGACTGTGTGTATGTGTCTGAGGTACTGGGACTGTGTGTGTGTGAGTTCCTGGAACTGTGTGTGTGTGAGGTACTGGGACTGTGTGTGTTTGAATTGCTGGAACTGTGTGTGTGTGAGGTACTGGACTGTGTGTGTGTGAGGTACTGGGACTGTATGTGTGAGAGATACTGGGACTGCGTGTGTGTGAGGTATTGGACAGTGTGTGTGAGTTACTGAGACTGTGTATGTGTGAGGTACTGGATTGTGTGTGTGAACGACTGGGACTGTATGAGTTGGATGTACTGGACTGTGTGTGTGAGTTACTGGGACTGTGTGTGTGAGGTACTGGGACTGTGTGTGTGGGAGAGGTACTGGGACTGTGTGTGTGAGGTACTGGGACTGTGTGTGTGTGAGGTACTGGGACTGTGAGTGTGTGTGTGTGAGTTACTGGGATTGTGTGTGCTTGAGGTACTGGGACTATGTGTGTGAGAGAGGTACTGGGACTGTGTTTGTGTGTGTGTGAGGTGCTGGAACTGTGTGTGTGTGAGTTACTGGAACTGTGTGTGTGTGAGGTACTGGGACTGTCTGTGTATGTGTGTGTGTGTGTGTGTGTGAGGTACTGGGACTGTTTGTGTATGAGGTACTGGGACTGTGTGTGTGTGGTTCTAGGACTGTGTGTGTTTGTGGTACTAGGACTGTGTGTGTGTGTGTGTGTGTGAGGTACTGGGACTGTGTGTGTGTAAGCTACTAGGACTGTGTGTGTGAGGTACTGGCACTGTGTGCGTGTATGAGGAACTGGACTGTGTGTGTGTGTGAGGTACTGGGACTGTGTGTGTGTGTGTGTGTGTGTGAGGTACTGGGACTGTATGTGTATATGTTAGGTACTGGGACTGTGTGTGTGAGAGATACTGGAACTATGTGTGTGTGTGTGTGAGGTACTGGGACTGTGTGTGTGAGGTACTGGGACTGTGTGTGAGGTACTGGGACTGTGTGTGCGTGTGAGGTACTAGGACTGTGTGTGTATGAGGTACTGGGACTGTGTGTATGTGTGTGAGGTACTGGGACTGTGTGTGTGTATGTGGTACTAGGACTGTGTGTGTGTGTGGTACTAGGACTGTGTATTTGTGAGGAACTGGGACTGTGTGTGTGTGAGGTACAGGGACTGTATGTGTATATGTTAGGTACTGGGACTGTGTGTTTGAGGTACTGGGATTGTGTGTGTGTGTGTGTGTGAGATACTGGAACTATGTGTGTGTGTGTGAGGTACTGGGACTGTGCATGTAAGGTACTAGGACTGTGTGCGTGTAAGGTACTGTGTGTGTATGAGGTACTGGGACTGTCTGTATGTGTGTTAGGTACTGGGACTCTGTGTTTGTGTGTGTGTGTGAGGTACTAGGACTGTGTGTGTGTGTGAGGTACTGGCACTGTGTGCGTGTATGAGGAACTGGACTGTGCGTGTGTGTGAGGTACTGGGGGCTGTGTGTGTGTGAGGTACTGGGACTGTATGTGTATATGTTAGGTACTGGGACTGTGTGTGTGTGTGAGAGATACTGGAACTATGTGTGTGTGTGTGTGAGGTACTGGGACTGTGTGTGAGAGAGGTACTGGGACTGTGTGTGTGTTGATATATATGAATGGATCAGAGTAACACCCCCGAAATGGGCCGGCCAATGCAGGGGAACTTGCCTTCTCCTCCTCTCTTCTTTCGAGCTGTGAGTTTCTGAAGTTCACTGTGAGCAGGAGAAAGGGCAGACGCGGCTCCGCTCCGTCCCTCACAAACACAGCGGCGCGGGGCCATGGGACACGGGGTCACCGAGTGAGCGGAGAGGCACTGACCTGAGCTGCACTGACCAGGAGGGATTGTCCGAAGCCGCACTGACCGGAGCGGTATTGTCCGGAGCGGCCCCTGCCTGTGCGGGGGCTCCTGCCCGCTCCCGGGATGAGCCCGCTGCTCGCTCTCTGCCTGCTCCCGGTGTTGGCATTTACCGGCACCGCTGCCTTCCACTATCCGTTCACAGCCGCCGCCGTGCAGCTCGGGGCCCCGGAGCCCGCCGGACAGCCGGCCAGTGCCGCCAGCAGTCGCCGGTAAGCCTGGGGCTAGTGGCACTGGTTAGTGTGGGGCTAGCGACACTGATTAGAGTGGGGCTAGTGACGCTGGTTAGTGTGGACCAGTGTCACTGGTTTGTGTGGGGCTAGTGTCACTGGTTAGTGTGAGGCTATTGTCACTGGTTAGTGTGGGGCTAGTGCCAGTGGTTAGTGTGGGGCTATTGTCACTTCTTCATGTGTGCTAGAGATACTGGTTAGTGTTGGATAGTGTCACTGGTTAGTGTGGGGCTGGTGACACTGGTTAGTGTGGGGCTAGTGTCACTGGTTAGTGTGTGGGCTAGCGACACTGGTTAGTGTGGGGCTAGTGTCACTGGTTAGTGTAGTACTAGTGACGCTGGTTTGTGTGGGGCTAGTGTCACTGGTTTGTGTGGGGCTAGTGTCGCTGGTTAGTGTGGGGCTCATTACACTGGTTAGTGTGGGGCTAGTGCCAGTGGTTAGTGTGGGGCTATTGTCACTTAATGTGTGCTAGAGATACTGGTTAGTGTGGGCTAGTGTCACTGGTTAGTGTGAGCTAGTGTCACTGGTTACTGTGTGGGCTTGCGACACACTGGTTAGCGTGTGGCTAGTGACACAGGTTAGTATTGGGCTAGTGACACTGGTTAATGTGTGGCTAGTGTCACTGGTTGGAGTGGGGCTATGTACACTGGTTAGTATAGGGCTAGTATCACTGGTTAGTGTAGGGCTAGTGTCACACTGGTTAGTGTAGGGCTAGTGTCACACTGGTTAGTGTGGGCTAGTGTCACTGGTTAGTGTGGGCTAGTGTCACACTGGTTAGTGTGGGGCTAGTGACATTGTTTAGTGCGAGGCTAGAGGAACTGGTTCATGTGGAACTAATAACACTGGTTAGTGTGGGGCCAGTGTCACTGGTTAGTGTGTCACTGGTTAGTGTGTGGCTCGTGATACTGATTAGTGTGGAGCTTGTGTCACTAGTTAGTGTGGGGCTAGTGACACTGGTTAGTGTGTGGGGCTAGTGACACTGGTTAGTGTGGGGCTCGTGTCACTAGTTAGTGTTGGTCTAGTTACACTGGTTAGTGTGGGGCTCGTGTCACTGGTTAGTGTTGGCTATTGTCACTGATTAATGTGGGGCTAGTTACACTGGTTAGTGTGGGCTAGTGTCACTGGTTAGTGTGGGGCTAGTGACACAGGCTAGTATGGGGCACATGTACTGTTTAGTGTGGGCTAGTGTCACACTGGTTAGTGTGGGGCTAGTGACACTGGTTAGTGTGTGTTAGTGTCACTGGTTAGTGTGGGCTAGTGTCACACTGGTTAATGTGGGGCTTAGCGTCACTGTTGGTGTGGGGCTAGTATCACTGGTTAGTGTGGGGCTAGTTACACTGGTTAGTATGGGGTTCGTGTCACACTGATTAGTGTGGGGCTAATAACACTCGTCAGTGTGCGGCTAATGTCACTGGTTAGTATGGGCTAGTGACACTGGTTAGTATAGGGTAGTGTCACTGGTTAGTGTGGGGCTAGTGACACTGGTTAGTGCAGGGTAGTGTCACTGGTTAGTGTGGGGCTAGAGGAACTGGTTAGTGTAAGGCTCGTGTGGCTGGTTAGTGTGGGTCTAGTGTCACTGGTTAGTGTGGCGGTAGAGAAACTAGCTAGTGTGTGACTGGAGAAACTGGTTATGTGGGGCTACCGACAGTGGTTAGTGTCGGGCTAGTGAAAATCTTTATTGTGAGGCTAGAGGAACTGGGTAGTGTGGGGATAGCAACACTGGTTAGTGTGGGACTAGTAACACTGGTTAGTGTGGGGCCAGTGTCACTGCTTAGTGTGTCACTGGTTAGTGTGGGGCTAGTGTCACTGGTTAGTGTGGGGCTAGCGTCACTGGTTAGTATGGGGCAAGTGACACTGGTTAGTATGGGGCAAGTGACACTGGTTAGTGTGGGCTAGTTACACTGCTTAATGTGGGGCTCGTGTCACTGGTTAGTATGAGGCTAGTGTGACTGGTTAGTGTGGGGCTACTGACATTGGTTATTGTGGGGTAGTGTCATGGGTTAGTGTGGGTCTCTTGACACTGGATAGTGTGGGTCTAGTTACATTGGTTAGTGTGGGGCCAGTGTCACTGACTAGTGTGGGGCTAGTGACACTGACTAGTGTGGGGCTAGAGTCACTGACTAGTGTAGGGCTCGAGTCACTGGTTAGTATGGGGCAAGTGTCACTGGTTAGTGTGAGGCTAGTGTCACTGGTTAGTGTGGGGCTACTGGCACTGGTTAGTGTGGGGCTGGTGTCACTGGTTAGTGTCGCAGCTAGTGTCACTGGTTAGTATGGGGCTAATGTCACTGGTTAGTGTGGGGCTAGTGACATTGTTTAGTGTAAGTCTAGAGGAACTGGTTATTGTGGGGCTAGCGACATTGGTTAGTGTGGGACTAGTAACACTGGTTCGTGTGGGGCTAGAGGAACTGGTTAGAGTGGCGGTAGAGAAACTAATAGGTGTGTGACTAGAGAAAGTGGTTAGTTTGGGGCAAGTGAAAGTGGTTACTGTGCGGCCCGTGAAACTGGTTAGTGTGGGGCTTCTGACACTGGTTAGTATGGGCTAGTGTCACACTGGTTAGTCTGGGGCTAGTGACACTGGTTAGTGTGGGGCTCGTGTCACTGGTTAGTGTGGGGCTTATGTCACTGGTTTGTGTGAGGCTAGAGTAATTGGTTAGTGTGTGGCTTGTGACACTGGTTAGTGTGGGGCTAGTGACACTGGTTAATTTGTTGCTAGTGACACTGGTTTGTGTGGGGCTACTGAAACTGGTTAGTATGGGGCTAGTGTCACTGGTTAGTTTGGGGCTAGTTACACTGGTTAGTATGGGGCTAGTCTCACTGGTTAGTGTGGGCTAGTCTCACTGGTTAGTGTGGGGCTAGTTACACTGGTTAGTATGGGGCTAGTGTCACTGGTTAGTGTGGGGCTAGTGACACTGGATAGTGTGACACTCGTAACACTGGTTAGTGTGGGGCTCGTGTCACTGGTTAGTGTGGGGCTCGTGTCACTGGTTTGTGTAGGGCTAGTGACACTGGTTACTGTGGGCTAGTGTCACTGGTTAGTGTGGGGCTGGTGACACAGGTTAGTGTGAGGCTAGTGACACTGGTTAGTGTGGGGCTAGTGACACTGGTTAGTGTGGGGTAGTGACACTGGTTAGTGTGGGGCTCGTGTCACTGGTTATTGTGGGGTAGTGTCACTGGTTAGTGCTGGGCGAGTGACACTGGTTAATGTGCAGCTAGTGTGGGGCTAATGTCACTGGTTCATGTGGGGCTCGTGACACTGGGCTGTTTAGTGTGGGGGCTAGTGTCACGAGTTAGCGTGGAGGCTAGTTACACTAGTTAATGTGGGGCTAGTGTCACTGGTTAGTGTGGGGTTGGAGTCACTGGTTAGTGTAGTGCTAGTGAAACTGGTTAGTGTCAGGCTGGTGTCACTGGTTATTGTGTGGCTCGTGTTACTGATTAGTGTGGGGCTAGTGACACTAGTTAGTGTGGGGCTAGAGGAACTGGTTTGTGGGGCTGGTGTCACTGGTTAGTGTAGGGCTAGTGACACTGGTTAGTTTGAGGCTAGTGAAAGTGCTTAGTGTGCGGCTAGTGAAACTGGTTAGTGTGGGGCTAGCGACACTGGTTAGCTTGGGACTAGTGACACTAGTTAGTGTGGGGCTAGTGTCACTGGTTAGTGTGTCACTTGTTAGTGTGGGGCTAGCGACATTGGTTAGTGTGGGGCTAGCGACATTAGTTAATGTGGGGCTAGTGTCACTGGTTAGTGAGGGGCTAGTGACACTGGTTAGCTTGGGACTAGTGACACTAGTTAGTGTGGGGCTAGTATCACTGGTTAGTGTGTCACTTGTTAGTGTGGGGCTAGCGACATTGGTTAATGTGGGGCTAGTGTCACTGGTTAGTGAGGGGCTAGTGTCACTGATTCGTGTGGGGCTAGTGACACTGGTTAGTGAGGGGCTAGTGTCACTGGTTAGCTTGGGACTAGTGACACTAGTTAGTGTGGGGCAAGTGTCCCTGGTTAGTGTGTCACTTGTTAGTGTGGGGCTAGCGACATTGGTTAATGTGGGGCTAGTGTCACTGGTTAGTGAGGGGCTAGTGACTCTGGTTAGTGTGTGGCTAGTGACACTGGTTAGTGTGTGGCTAGTGACACTGGTTAGTGTGGGGCTCGTGTCACTGGTTAGTTTGGGGCTAGTGTCACTGCTTAGTGTGGGGCTAGTGTCACTGCTGAGTGTGGGCTAGAGAAGCTGCTTAGTATGGGGCTATAGAAGCTGCTCAGTGTGGGGCTAGTGACACTGGTTGGTCTGGGGCTAGTGTCACTGGTTAGTGTGGGGCTAGCGACACTGATTACTGTGGGACTAGTGCCACTGGTTAGTGTGTCGCTGGTTAGTGTAAGGCTAGCGACATTAGTTAGTGTGGGGCAAGTGACACTGGTTAATGTGGAGCTTGTGACACTAGTTAGTGTGGGCTCGTGACACTGGTTAGTGCGGGGCTAGTGACACTGGTTCATGTGGGGCTAGCGACAGTGGTTCATGAGGGGCTAGTGACATTAGTTAGCGTGGGGCAAGTGACACTGGTTAATGTGGGGCTCGAGCAAATGGTACGTGTGGGGCTCGTGACACTGGTTAGTGTGTGCTATGGTTAGTGTGTGGCTCGTGTCACTGGTTAGTTTGGGGCTCGTGTTACTGGTTAGTGTGGGGCTCGCGACACTGGTTAATGTGGTCTTGCGACACTGGTTAATGTGGTCTTGCGACACTGGTTATTGTGAGGCTAGTGACACTGGTTAGTCTGGGGCTAGTGTCACACTGGTTAGTGTGGGGCTAGTCATACTGGTTAGTGTGTGCTAGTGTCACTGGTTAGTCTGGGGATAGTGTCACTGGTTAGTCTGGGGCTAGTGTCACACTGGTTAGTGTGTGGCTAGTGACACTGGCTTATGTGTGGCTCGTGAGATTGGTTAGTGTGGGGCTCGTGTCACTGGTTCGTGTGGGGCTAGTGGCACTAGTTAGTGTGGGCTCGTGTTACTGGTCAGTGTGGGGCTAGTGACATGGGTTAGTGTGGTGCTAGTGAGGGGTTAGTGTGGTGCTAGTGAGGGGTTAGTGTGGGGCAAGTGACACTGGTTAGTGTGGGGCAAGTGACACTGGTTAGTGTGGGGCAAGTGACACCGGTTAGTGTGGGGCAAGTGACACTGGTTAGTCTGTAGCTAGTGTCACAGTGGTTAGTGTGGTGCTAGTGACACAGGTTAGTCTTGGGCTAGTGGTACTGGTTAGTGTGGGGCTAGAGTCACTGGTTTATGTGGGCCTAGTGACACTAGTTTGTGTCGGCTAGTGATACTGTTTAGTGTGAGCTCGTGTCACAGGTTAGTTTGGCCCAGTGTTACTGGTTAGTGTGGGGCTAGTGTCACTGGTTAGTGTGGGCTTGTGACACTGGTTAGTGTGGAGCTAGTGTCACTGGTTGGTGTGGGCCTGGTTACACTAGTTAGTGTGGAACTAGTGTCACTGGTTAGTGTGGGGCAAGTGACACTGGTTCATGTGGAGCTCGTGACACTGGTTAGTGTGGGCTCGTGACACTGGTTAGTGTGGGGCAATTGACACTGGTTAGTGAGGTGCTAGCGACAGTGGTTCGTGAGGGGCTAGCGACACTGGTTAGTGTGGGGCTAGTGACACTGGTTAGCGTGGGGCTAGTGACACTGTTTAGCATGGGGCTAGTGACACTGGTTAGTGTGGGGCTCGTGTCACTGGTTAGTGTGGGGCTCGTGTCACTGGTTAGTGTGGGGCTCGTGTCACTGGTTAGTCCGGGGCTAGTGTCACTGGTTAGTCTGGGGCTTGTGTCACTGGTTAGTGTAGGGCTAGTGTCACACTGGTTAGTGTGTGGCTAGTGTCATTGGCTTATGTGTGGCTCGTGACACTGGTTAGTGTGGGGCTAGTGTCACTGGTTAGTTTGGGGCTAGAGTCATTAGTTAGTGTGGGGCTAGTGGCACTGGTTAGTGTGGGCTCGTGTTACTGGTCAGTGTGGGGCTAGTGACATGGGTTAGTGTGGTGCTAGTGAGGGGTTAGTGTGGGGCAAGTTACACTGGTTAGTGTGGGACCCGTGACACTGAATGTTGCGGGCTAGCGTCGCTTGTTAGTGTGGGGTTCGCGACACTGGTTAGTGTGGGGTTCGTGACACTGGTTAGTGTGGGGTTCGTGACACTGGTTAGTGTGGGGAAAGTGACACAGGTTAGTGTGGGTTTGTGTCACTGGTTAGTGTGGGGCAAGTGACACTGGTTAGTATGGGGCTAGTGTCACTGGTTAGTGTGGTCTAGTGTCACTGGTTAGTGTGGGGCTAGAGTCACTGGTTACTGTGGAGATAATGTCACTGGTTAGTGTAGACTAGTGTCACTGGTTAGTGTGGGTCTAGAAATACTGGTTAATGTGGGGCTAGTGACACTGGTTAATGGGCAGCTCGTTTCAATGGTTGGTGTGGGGCTCGTGTCACTGGTTCGTGTGGGGCTCGTGACACTGGTTCGTGTGGGGCTCGTGACACTGGTTAGTGTGGGGCTAGTGATACTGGTTAATGTGGGGCTAGTTTCACTGGTTAGTGTGGGGCTAGTGTCACTGGTTAGTGTGTCACTGGTTAGTGTGGTGCTAGAGTCACTGGTTAGTGTGGGTCTCGACAAGCTGCTTCGTGTGGGTCTAGTGACACTGGTTGGTCTGGGGCAAGTGTCACTAGTTAGTGTGGTGCTAGTGACTGGTTCGTATGGGGCTAGTGTCACTGGTTAGTGTGGGGTTAGTGTGGGGCTAGTGTCACTGGTTAGTGTGGGCTCGTGTTACTGGTGAGTGTGGGTCTAGTGACACTGGTTCATGTGGGCTAGAGTCACTGGTAAGTGTGGGGCTCGTGACACTGGTAAGTGTGGAGCTGGTTACACTGGTTAGTCTGGGGCTAGTGTCACTGGTTAGCGTGGGGCTAGCGACATTGTTTATCGTGGGGCTAGCGACACTGTTTAGCGTGGGCTAGCGACATTAGTTAATGTGGGGCCAGAGAAACTGCTACGTGTGGGACTAGTGACACTGGTTAGTGTGTGCTCGTGTCACTGGTTAGTGTGCAGCTCGTGTTACTGGTGAGTGTGGGCTAGTGTTACTGGTGAGTGTGGGTCTAGTGACACTGGTTCATGTGGGCTAGAGTCACTGGTAAGTGTGGGGCTCGTGACACTGGTTAGTGTGGAGCTGGTTACACTGGTTAGTATGGGGCTAGTGTCACTGGTTAGTGTTGGGGCTAGTGTCACAGTGGTTCGTGAGGCGCTAGTGATACTGGTTAGTGTGCAGCTAGTG
Source organism: Pristiophorus japonicus (assembly GCF_044704955.1). NCBI lineage: Eukaryota > Metazoa > Chordata > Chondrichthyes > Pristiophoridae > Pristiophorus > Pristiophorus japonicus. The sequence goes on along the minus strand of NC_091992.1, from coordinate 67,808,303 downwards.
TCACTAGTTAGTGTGATGCTAGTGACACGGGTTAGTGTGGGGCTAATGGCACTGGTTTGTGTGGGGCTCGAATCACTGGTTGCTGAGGGGATAGTGTCACTGGTTAGTGTGGGCTAGTGTCATTGGTTAGTCTGGTGCTAGAGAAACTGGTTCGTGTGGGGCTAGTGACACTGGTTAGTGTGGGCTCGTGACACTGGTTAGTGTGGGGCAATTGACACTGGTTAGTGAGGTGCTAGCGACAGTGGTTCGTGAGGGGCTAGCGACACTGGTTAGCGTGGGGCTAGTGACACTGGTTAGCATGGGGCTAGTGACACTGGTTAGCATGGGGCTAGCGACATTAGTTAGCGTGGGGCTAGTGACACTGGTTAGTGTGGGGCTCGTGTCACTGGTTAGTCCTGGGCTAGTGTCACTGGTTAGTCTGGGGCTTGTGTCACTGGTTAGTGTAGGGCTAGTGTCACACTGGTTAGTGTGTGGCTAGTGTCATTGGCTTATGTGTGGCTCGTGACACTTTTTAGTGTGGGGCTAGTGTCACTGGTTAGTTTGGTGCTAGAGTCATTAGTTAGTGTGGGGCTAGTGGCACTGGTTAGTGTGGGCTCGTGTTACTGGTCAGTGTGGGGCTAGTGACATGGGTTAGTGTGGTGCTAGTGAGGGGTTAGTGTGGGGCAAGTGACACTGGTTAGTGTGGGACCCGTGACACTGAATGGTGCGGGCTAGCGTCGCTTGTTAGTTTGGACTCGCGACACTGGTTAGTGTGGGGTTCGTGACACCGGTTAGTGTGGGGAAAGTGACACAGGTTAGTGTGGGTTTGTGTCACTGGTTAGTGTGGGGCAAGTGACACTGGTTAGTATGGGGCTAGTGTCACTGGTTAGTGTGGGCTAGTGTCACTGGTTAGTGTGTAGCTAGTGTCAGTTGTTAGTGTGGAGCTAGTGATACTGGTTAATGTGGGGCTAGTGGTACTGGTTAGTGTGGGTCTAGAAATACTGGTTAATGTGGGGCTAGTGACACTGGCGAATGGGCAGCTCGTTTCAATGGTTAGTGTTGGGCTCGTGTCACTGTTTAGTGTGGGGCTCGTGACACTGGTTAGTGTGGGGCTCGTGCCACTGGTTAGTGTGGGGCTAGTGATACTGGTTAGTGTGGGGCTAGTTTCACTGGTTAGTGTGGGGCTAGTGTCACTGGTTAGTGTGTCACTGGTTAGTGTGGGTCTCGACAAGCTGCTTCGTGTGGGTCTAGTGACACTTGTTGGTCTGGGGCTAGTGTCACTAGTTAGTGTGGTGCTAGTGACAATGGTTCGTATGGGGCTAGTGTCACTGGTTAGTGTGGGCTAGTGTCACTGGTTACTGTGGGCTAGTATTACTGGTGAGTGTGGGTCTAGTGACACTGGTTCATGTGGGCTAGAGTCACTGGTAAGTGTGGGTCTAGTGTCACTGGTTAGTGTGGGCTAGTGTCATTGGTTAGTGTGGTGCGAGTTACACTGGTTAGCGTGGGGCTAGCGACATTGTTTATCGTGGGGCTAGCGACACTGTTTAGCATGGGCTAGCGACATTAGTTAATGTGGGGCCAGAGAAACTGCTACGTGTGGGACTAGTGACACTGGTTAGTGTGTGCTCGTGTCACTGGTTAGTGTGCAGCTCGTGTTACTGGTGAGTGTGGGCTAGTGTTACTGGTGAGTGTGGGTCTAGTGACACTGGTTCATGTGGGCTAGAGTCACTGGTAAGTGTGGGGCTCGTGACACTGGTTAGTGTGGAGCTGGTTACACTGGTTAGTATGGGGCTAGTGTCAATGGTTAGTGTTGGGGCTAGTGTCACAGTGGTTCGTGAGGCGCTAGTGATACTGGTTAGTGTGCAGCTAGTGTCACTAGTTAGTGTGATGCTAGTGACACGGGTTAGTGTGGGGCTAATGGCACTGGTTTGTGTGGGGCTCGAATCACTGGTTGCTGAGGGGATAGTGTCACTGGTTAGTGTGGGCTAGTGTCATTGGTTAGTCTGGTGCTAGAGAAACTGGTTCGTGTGGGGCTAGTGACACTGGTTAGTGTGGGCTCGTGACACTGGTTAGTGTGGGGCAATTGACACTGGTTAGTGAGGTGCTAGCGACAGTGGTTCGTGAGGGGCTAGCGACACTGGTTAGTGTGGGGCTCGTGGTCACTGGTTAGTGTGGGTCTAGTGTCACTGGTTAGTGTAGGGCTAGTGTGATTTTTAGTGTGGGGCTAGTGACACTGGTTCGTGTGCGCTAGTGTCACTGGTTAGTCTGTGGCTAGTGGCACACTGGTTAGTGTGTGGCTAGTGACACTGGTTACTGTGGGACTAATGCCACTGGTTAGTGTGGAGCTAGTGTCGCTGGTTAGTGTGGGGCTAGTGTCACTGATTAGTTTGGGGCTAGAGTCACTGGTTAGTGTGGGGCTAGTGGCACTAGTTATTGTGGGCTCTTGTTACTGGTCAGTGTGGGGCTAGTGACATGGGTTAGTGAGGGGTTAGTGTGGGGCAAGTGACACTGGTTAGTGTGGGGCTAGTGACACTGATTCATGTGGGGCTAGCGACAGTGGTTCATGAGAGGCTTGTGACATTAGTTAGCGTGGGGCAAGTGACACTGGTTAATGTGGGGCTCGAACAAATGGTACGTGTGGGGCTTGTGACACTGGTTAGTGTGTGCTATGGTTAGTGTGGGGCTCGTGTCACTGGTTAGTTTGGGGCTCGTGTCACTGGTTAGTGTGGGGCTCGCGACACTGGTTAATGTGGTCTTGCGACACTGGTTATTGTGAGGCTAGTGACACTGGTTAGTGTAGGGCTCATGGTCACTGGTTAGTGTGGGTCTAGTGTCACTGGTTAGTATGGGTCTCCTGTCACTGGTTAGTATGGGTCTCCTGTCACTGGTTAGTGTGGGGCTAGTGTGATTTTTAGTGTGGGGCTCGTGTCACTGGTAGTGTGGGGCTAGTGACACTGGTTATTATGGGGCTAGCGACATTAGTTAGCGTGGGGCAAGTGACACTGGTTATTGTGGGCTATTGACTATGGTTAGTCTGGGGCTAGTGACACTGGTTAGTGTGGGGCTAGTCATACTGATTAGTGTGTGCTAGTGTCACTGGTTAGTCTGGGGCTAGTGTCACTGGTTAGTCTGGGGCTAGTGTCACACTGGTTAGTGTGTGGCTAGTGACACTGGTTAGTGTGTGGCTAGTGACACTGGTTAGTGTGGGGCTAGTGTCACTGGCTTATGTGTGGCGCGTGAGATTGGTTAGTGTGGGGCTCGTGTCGCTGGTTAGTTTGGGGCTAGTGTCACTGATTAGTTTGGGGCTAGTGTCACTGGTTAGTGTGGGCTCGTGTTACTGGTTAGTGTGGGGCAAGTGATGCTGGTTAGTATGGGGCAAGTGACACCGGTTAGTGTGGGGTTCGTGACACCGGTTAGTGTGGGGCAAGTGACACTGGTTAGTGTGTAGCTCGTGTCACAGTCGTTAGTGTGGTGATAGTGACACAGGTTAGTGTTGGGCTAGTGGTACTGGTTAGTGTGGGGCTAGAGTCACTGGTTTATGTGGGCCTAGTGACACTGGTTTGTGTCGGCTAGTGATACTGTTTCGTGTGAGCTCGTGTCACAGGTTAGTTTGGCCCAGTGTTACTGGTTAGTATGGGGCTAGTGCCACTGGTTTATGTGGGCCTAGTGACACTGGTTTGTGTCGGCTAGTGATACTGTTTAGTGTGAGCTCGTGTCACAGGTTAGTTTGGCCCAGTGTTACTGGTTAGTATGGGGCTACTGCCACTGATTCGTGTGGGGCTAGTGACACTGGTTAGTGTGGAGCTAGTGACAATGGTTAGTGTGGGGCTGGTGTCACTGGTTAGTGTGGGCTTGCGACACAGATTAGTGTGGGGCTCGTGTCTCTGGTTAGTGTGGGGCTCGTGTCACTGGTTAGTGTGGGGTTCGTGTCACTGGTTAGTGTGGGGCTCGTGTCGCTGCTTAGTGTGGGGCTAGAGAAGCTGCTTAGTATGGGGCTAGAGAAGCTGCTTAGTGTGGGGCTAGCGACACTGATTAGTGTGGGACTAGTGCCACTGGTTAGTGTATCGCTGGTTCGTATGAGGCTAGCGACATTAGTTAGTGTGGGTCAAGTGACACTGGTTAATGTGGAGCTTGTGACACTGGTTAGTGTGGGCTCGTGACACTGGTTAGTGTGGGGCAATTAACACTGGTTAGTGTGGGGCTGGTGACACTGGTTCATGTGGGGCTAGCGACAGTGGTTCATGAGAGGCTAGTGACATTAGTTAGCGTGCGGCAAGTGACACTGGTTAATGTGGGGCGAGAGCAAATGGTACGTGTGGGGCTCGTGACACTGGTTAGTGTGTGCTATGGTTAGTGTGGGGCTCGTGTCACTGGTTAGTTTGGGGCTCGTGTCACTGGTTAGTGTGGGGCTCGCGACACTGGTTAATGTGGTCTTGCGACACTGGTTATTGTGAGGCTAGTGACACTGGTTAGTGTGGGGCTAGTGACACTCGTTAGCGTGGGGCTAGTGACACTGGTTAGCATGGGGCTAGCGACATTAGTTAGCGTGGGGCTAGTGACACTGGTTAATGTGGGGCTAGTGACACTGGTTAGTGTGGGCTATTGACACTGGTTAGTGTGAGGCTAGTGACACTGGTTAGTGTGGGGCTGGAGTCACTGGTTAGTGTGGGGCTGGTGTCACTGGTTAGTCTGGGGCTAGTGTCACTGGTTAGTCTGGGGCTTGTGTCACTGGTTAGTGTAGGGCTAGTGTCACACTGGTTAGTGTGTGGCTAGTGTCACTGGCTTATGTGTGGCTCGTGACACTGGTTAGTGTGGGGCTAGTGTCACTGGTTAGTTTGGGGCTAGAGTCATTAGTTAGTGTGGGGCTAGTGGCACTGGTTAGTGTGGGCTCGTGTTACTGGTCAGTGTGGGGCTAGTGACATGGGTTAGTGTGGTGCTAGTGAGGAGTTAATTTTGGGCAAGTGACACTGGTTAGTGTGGGGCCCGTGACACTGAATGGTGCGGGCTAACGTCGCTTGTTAGTTTGGACTCGCGACAACTGGTTAGTGTGGGGTTCGTGACACCGGTTAGTGTGGGGAAAGTGACACAGGTTAGTGTGGGTTTGTGTCACTGGTTAGTGTGTAGCTAGTGTCACAGTGGTTAGTGTGGAGCTAGTGATACTGGTTAGTGTGGGGCTAGTGTCACTGGTTAGTGTGGTGCTAGAGTCACTGGTTAGTGTGGGTCTTGAGAAGCTGCTTCGTGTGGGTCAAGAGAAGCTGCTTCGTGTGGGGCAAGTGACAATGGTTAGTATGGGGCTAGTGTCACTGGTTAGTGTGGGCTAGTGTCACTGGTTAGTGTGTAGCTAGTGTCACAGTGGTTAGTGTGGAGCTAGTGATACTGGTTAGTGTTGGGCTAGTGTCACTAGTTAGTGTGCTGCTAGTGACACAGGTTAGTGTGGGGCTAGTGGTTCTGGTTAATGTGGGGCTAGAGTCACTGGTTACTGTGGAGATAGTGTCACTGGTTAGTGTGGGTCTAGTGTCACTGGTTAGTGTGGGCTAGTGTCACTGGTTAGTGTGGAGCGAGTTACACTGGTTAGCATGGGGCTAGCGACATTGTTTAGCGTGGGGCTAGCGACACTGTTTAGCGTGGGCTAACGACATTAGTTAATGTGGGGCCAGAGAAACTGCTACGTGTGGGGCTAGTGACACTGGTTAGTGTGTGCTCGTGTCACTGGTTAGTGTGCAGCTCGTGTTACTTGTGAGTGTGGGCTAGTGTTACTGGTGAGTGTGGGTCTCGTGTCACTGGTTCATGTGGGCTAGAGTCACTGGTAAGTGTGGGGCTAGTGTCACAGTGGTTCGTGAGGCGCTAGTGATACTGGTTAGTGTGCAGCTAGTGTCACTAGTTAGTGTGATGCTAGTGACACGGGTTAGTGTGGGGCTAATGGCACTGGTTTGTGTGGGGCTTGAATCACTGGTTACTGAGGGGATAGTGTCACTGGTTAGTGTGGGCTAGTGTCATTGGTTAGTCTGGTGCTAGAGAAACTGGTTCGTGTGGGGCTAGTGACACTGGTTAATGTGGAGCTAGTGTCACTGGTTCGTGTGGGGCTAGTGTCACTGGTTCGTGTGGGGCTAGTGTCACTGGTTCGTGTGGGGCTAGTGACACTGGTTCGTGTGGGGCTAGTGACACTGGTTCGTGTGGGGCTAGTGACACTGGTTAATGTGGAGCTAGTGTCAATGGGTAGTGTGGGGCTAGTATCACTGGTTAGTATGGGGCTAGTGTCACTGGTTAGGTGGGGCTAGTGTCACACTGGTTAGTGTGGGGCGAGTGTCACTGATTCGTGTGGGCTTGCAACACTGATTCGTGTGGAGCGAGTGATACTGGTTAGTGTGGTGCTAGTGACACTGGTTAGTTTGAGGCTAGTGAAAGTGGTTAGTGTGCGGCTAGTGAAATTGGTTAGTGTGGGGCTAGTGACATTGTTTAATTTGAGGCTAGAGGAACTGGTTAGTGTCGGGCTAGTGTCACTGGTTTGTGTGTCACCGGTTAGTGTGGGGCTGGTGTCACTGGTTATTGTGGGGCTAGAGAAACTGCTTAGTGTGCGGCTAGTGACACTGGTTAGTGTGTGGCTTGTGACTGGTTAGTGTGGGGCTAGTGTCACTGGCTCGTCTGGGGCTAGTGACACTGGGCTGTTTAGTGTGGGGCAAGTGTCACGGGTTAGTGTGGGGGCTAGTTACACTGGTTAGTATGGGGCTAGTGTCACTGGTCAGTGTGGGGCTTGTGACACTGGTTAGTGTGGGGCTAGTGTCACTGGTTAATGTGTGGCTAGTGACACTGGTTAGTGTGGGGCTAGTGTGGGCTCATGACATTGGTTAGTGTGGGGCTAGTGTCACTGGTTAATGTGTGGCTACTGACACTGGTTAGTGTGGGGCTACTGACACTGGTTAGTGTGGGGCTACTGACACTGGTTAGTGTGGGGCTAGTGTTGGCTCATGACACTGGTTAGTGTGGGGCAAGTGGCGCTGTTAGTGTGGCACTAGAGAAGCTGCTTAGTGTGGGGCCAGAGAATCTGCTTAGTGTGGGGCTAGTGACACTGGTTGGTCTGGGGCTAGTGTCACTGGTTAGTGTGGGGCTCGAGAAGCTGCTTAGTGTGGGGCTAGAGAAGCTGCTTAGTATGAGGCTAGAGAAGCTGCTCAGTGTGGGGCTAGTGTCACTGGTTAGTGTGAGGCTAGCGACATTAGTTAGTATGGGGCAAGTGACACTGGTTAATGTGGAGCTTGTGGCACTAGTTAGTGTGGGCTCGTGACACTGGTTCATGAGGGGCTAGCGACACTGGTTAGTGTGGGGCTAGTGACACTGGTTAGCATGGGGCTAGTGACATTAGTTAGTGTGGGGCTAGTGACACTGGTTCATGTGGGGCTAGCGACAGTGGTTCATGAGGGGCTAGCGACACTGGTTAGTGTGGGGCTAGTGACACTGGTTAGTGTGGGGCAATTGACACTGGTTAGTGTGGGGCTAGTGACACTGGTTCATGTGGGGCTAGCGACAGTGGTTCATGAGGGGCTAGCGACACTGGTTAGTGTGGGGCTCGTGTCACTGGTTATTGTGGTGTTAGTGTCACTGGTTAGTATGGGGCTAGTGTCACTGGTTAGTGTGGGGCTCGTGTCACTGGTTAGTCACTGGATCATGTGGGGCGAGAGTCACTGGTTAGTGTGGGGCTTGTGACACTGGTTAATGTGGAGCTAGTTATACTGGTTAGTATAGTGCTAGTGGCACTTGCTAGTGTTGCACTAGGGTCAGTGGTTAGCATGGAGCTAGTGTCACTGGTTAGTATGTGGCTCGTGACTGGTTGGTGTGGGGCTCGTGTCATTAGTTAGTGTGGGGCTAGCGACACTGGTTAGCGTGGGACTAGTGACACTAGTTAGTGTGGGGCTAGTGTTACTGGTTAGTGTGTCACTTGTTAGTGTGGGGCTAGCGTCACTGCTTAGTGCGGGGCTCGAGTCACTGGTTAGTGTGGGGCTAGCGACACTGGTTAGTGTGGGGCTAGTGTTACTGGTTAGTGTGTCACTTGTTAGTGTGGGGCTAGCGACATTAGTTAGTGCGGGGCAAGTGACATTGGTTAGTGCGGGGCAAGTGACATTGGTTAGTGCGGGGCTAGTGTCACTGGTTAGTATGAGGCTAATGTCACACTGGTTTGTTTGTGGCTGGTGACACTGGTTAGTGTGGGGCTAGTGTCACTGGTTAGTGTGGGCTTGCAACACTGATTAGTGTGCAGCTAGTGACACTGGTTAGTGTGGGGCTAGTTTCACTGGTTAGTGTGGCGCTAGTGTGGGCTCATGACACTGGTTAGTGTGGGGCTAGTGACACTGGTCAGTGTGGAGCTATAGTCACTGGTTAGTGTGTCACTGGTTAGTGTCACTGGTTAGTGTGGGGCAAGTGACGCTGTTAGTGTGGGGCTAGAGAATCTGCTTAGTGTGTGGGCTATTGACAATGGTTAGTGTGGGGCAAGTGACACTGATTAGTGTGAGCTAGTGACACTGGTTAGTGTGGGGCTCGTGGTCACTGGTTATTGTGGGGCTCGTGGTCACTGGTTAGTGTGGGTCTAGTGTCACTGGTTAGTCTGGGGCTAGTGTCACTGGTTAGACTGCGGCTCGTGTCACACTGGTTAGTGTGGGGCTAGCCATACTGGTTAGTGTGTGCTAGTGTCACTGGTTAGTGTGGGGCTCGTGTCACTGGTTAGTCACTGGATCATGTGGGGCGAGAGTCACTGGTTAGTGTGGGGCTAGTGACACTGGTTAATGTGGAGCTAGTTATACTGGTTAGTATAGTGCTAGTGGCACTGGCTAGTGTTGGGCTAGTGTCACTGGTTAGTGCGTGGCTCGTGACTGGTTGGTGTGGGGCTCATGTCATTAGTTAGTGTGGGGCTAGCGACACTGGTTAGCGTGGGACTAGTGACACTAGTTAGTGTTGGGCTCGTGTTACTGGTTAGTGTATCACTTGTTATTGTGGGGCTAGCGACATTAGTTCGTGCGGGGCAAGTGACATTGGTTAGTGTGGGGCTCGCGTCACTTTTTAGTGTGGGGCTCGTGTCACTGGTTAGTGTGGGGCTAGCGACACTGGTTAGCGTGGGACTAGTGACACTAGTTGGTGTGGGGCTATTCTTACTGGTTAGTGTGTCACTTGTTAGTGTGGGGCTAGCGACATTAGTTAGTGCGGGGCAAGTGACATTGGTTAGCGAGGGGCTAGTGTCACTGGTTAGTATGAGGCTAATGTCACACTGGTTAATGTGGGGCTGGTGATACTGGTTAGTGTGGGGCAAGTGTCACTGGTTAGTGTGGGCTTGCGACACTGATTAGTGTGCAGCTAGTGACACTGGTTAGTATGGGGCTAGTGACACTGGTTAGTGTGGGGCTAGTGTCACGTAAGCGTGGGGCTCGTGTCACTGGTTATTGTGGGGCTCGTGTCACTGGTTATTGTGGGGCTCGTGTCACTGGTTAGTGTTGGGCTCGTGTCACTGGTTAGTGTGTGCTATGGTTATTGTGGGGCTCGTGTCACTGGTTATTGTGGGGCTAGTGACACTGGTTAGTATGGGGCTAGTGTCACTGGTTAGTATGGGGCTAGTGTCACTGGTTAGTGTGGGGCTCGTGTCACTTGTTAGTGTGGGGCGAGAGTCACTGGTTAGTGTGGGGCTAGTGACACTGGTTAATGTGGAGCTAGTTATACTGGTTAGTATAGTGCTAGTGGCACTGACTCGTGTTGCACTAGTGTCACTGGTTAGTGTGTGGCTAGTGACTGGTTAGTGTGTGGCTCGTGACTGGTTGGTGTGGGGCTCGTGTCATTCGTTAGTGTGGGGCTAGCATCATTGGTTAGTGTGGGGCTAGCGACACTGGTTAGCGTGGGACTAGTGACACTAGTTAGTGTGGGGCTAGTGTTACTGGTTAGTGTGCCACTTGTTAGTGTGGGGCTAGCGGCATTAGTGCGGGGCAAATGACATTGGTTAGTGAGGGGCTAGTGTCGCTGGTTAGTATGAGGCTAATGTCACACTGGTTAGTGTGGGGCTGGTGACACTGGTTAATGTGGAGCTAGTTATACTGGTTAGTATAGTGCTAGTGGTACTGACTAGTGTTGCACTAGTGTCACTGGTTAGCGTGGGGCTAGTGTCACTGGTTAGTGTGTGGCTAGTGACTGGTTAGTGACTGGTTGGTGTGGGGCTCGTGTCACTGGTTAGTGTGGGGCTAGCGACACTGGTTAGCGTGGGACTAGTGACACTAGTTAGTGTGGGGGTAGTGCTACTGGTTAGTGTGTCACTTGTTATTGTGGGGCTAGCGACATTAGTTAGTGCGGGGCAAGTGACATTGGTTGGTGTGGGGCTAGCGTCACTGGTTAGTGTGGGTCTCGCGTCATTGGTTAGTGTGGGGCTCGCGTCACTGGTTAGTGTGGGCCGAGCGACACTGGTTAGCGTGGGACTAGTGACACTAGTTAGTGTGGGGCTAGTGTTACTGGTTAGTGTGTCACTTGTTAGTGTGGGGCTAGCGGCATTAGTTAGTGCGGGGCAAATGACATTGGTTAGTGAGGGGCTAGTGTCGCTGGTTAGTATGAGGCTAATGTCACACTGGTTAGTGTGGGGCTGGTGACACTGGTTAGTGTGTGGCTAGTGTCACTGGTAAGTGTGGGGCTAGTGTCACTGGTTAGTGTGGGGCTCATGACACTGGTTAGTGTGGGGATATTGACACTGGTTAGTGTGGGGCTATAGTCACTGGTTAGTGTCACTGGTTCGTGTGGGGCTAGTGACACTGGTTCGTGTGGGGCTAGCGACAGTGGTTCACGAGGGGCTAGAGCAAATGTTACGTGTGGGGCACGTGACACTGGTTAGTGTGTGCTATGGTTAGTGTGGGGCTCATGTCACTGGTTATTGTGGGGCAGGTGCCACTGGTTAGTATGGGGCTACCAACACTGGTTAGTGTGGGGCAATTGACACTGGTTCATGTGGGGCTAGTGACACTGGTTCATGTGGGGCTAGCGACAGTGGTTCATGAGGGGCTCGAGCAAATGGTACGTGTGGGGCTCGTGACACTGGTTAATGTGGGGCTCGTGTCACTGGTTAGTGTGGGGCTCGTGTCACTGGTTAGTGTGGGGCTCGTGTCACTGGTTAGTCACTGGATCATGTGGGGCGAGAGTTACTGGTTAGAGTGGGGCTAGTGACACTGGTTAATGTGGAGCTAGTTATACTGGTTAGTATAGTGCTAGTGGCACTGGCTAGCGTGGGGCTAGTGTCACTGATTAGCGTGGGGCTAGTGTCACTGGTTAGTGTTTGGCTAGTGACTGGTTAGTGTGTGGCTCGTGACTGGTTGGTGTGGGGCTCGTGTCATTAGTTAGTGTGGGGCTAGCGTCACGGGTTAGTGTGGGGCTAGTGACACTGGTTAGTGTGGGGCTAGTGTTATTGGTTCGTGTGTCACTTGTTATTGTGGGGCTAGCGACATTAGTTAGTGCGGGGCAAGTGACATTGGTTAGTGTGGGGCTAGCGTCACTGGTTCGTGTGGGGCTAGTGTCACTAGTTAGTGTGGGGTTCGCGTCACTGGTTAGTGTGGGGCTTGCGTCACTGGTTCTTGTGGGGCTTGCGTCACTGGTTCTTGTGGGGCTAGCGACACTGGTTAGCGTGGGACTAGTGACACTAGCTAGTGTGGGGCTAGTGTTACTGGTTAGTGTGTCACTGGTTCGTGTGGGGCTAGCGACACTGGTTAGTGTGGGGCTAGTGTCACTGGTAAGTGTGGGGCTAGTGTGGGCTCATGACACTGGTTAGTGTGGGGCTAGTGACACTGGTTAGTGTGGGGCTAGTGTGGGCTCATGACACTGGTTAGTGTGGGGCTATAGTCACTGGTTCGTGTGTCACTGGTTAGTGTCACTGGTTAGTGTGGGGAAGTGAAGCTGCTTAGTGTGGGGCTAGTGAATCTGCTTAGTGTGGGGCTAGAGAATCTGCTTAGTGTGGGGCTAGAGAATCAACTTAGTGTGGGGCTAGTGACACTGGTTAGTGTGGGGCTACAGTCACTGGTTCGTGTGTCACTGTTTAGTGTCACTGGTTAATGTGGGGAAGTGATGCTGTTAGTGTGGGGCTAGAGAAGCTGCTCAGTGTGGGGCTAGTGTCACAGGTTCGTGTGAGGCTAGCGACATTAGTTAATGTGCGTCAAGTGACACTGGTTAATGTGGGGCTCGTGACACTGGTTAGTGTGGGGCAATTGACACTGGTTAGTGTGGGGCAATTGACACTGGTTAGTGTGGGGCTCGCGACAGTGGTTAGTGTGGGGCTAGCGACAGTGGTTAGTGTGGGGCTAGCGACACTGGCTAGCATGGGGCTAGCGACATTAGTTTGCTTGGGGCAAGTGACACTGGTTAATGTGGGGCGAGAGCAAATGGTACGTGTGGGGCTCGTGACACTGGTTAGTGTGTGCTATGGTTAGTGTGGGGCTCGTGTCACTGGTTAGTGTGGGGCTCGTGTCACTGGTTAGTGTGTGCTATGGATAGTGTGCGGCGAGTGTTACTGATTCGTGTGGGCTTGCAACACTGGTTCGTGTGGAGCGAGTGATACTGGTTAGTGTGGTGCTAGTGACACTGGTTAGTGTCAGGCTGGTGTCACTGGTTAATGTGTGGCTAGAGAAACTGGTTCGTGTGGGGCTAGTGACATTGTTTAATTTGAGGCTAGAGGAACTGGTTAGTGTCGGGCTAGTGTCACTAGTTTGTGTGTCACCGGTTAGTGTGGGGCTGGTGTCACTGTTTAGTGTGGGGCTAGAGAAACTGCTTAGTGTGTGGCAAGTGACACTGGTTAGTGTGTGGCTTGTGACTGGTTGGTGTGGGGCTAGTGTCATTAGTTATTGTGGGGCTAGTGTCACTGGTTAGTGCGGGGCAAGTGACATTGGTTAATGTGGGGCTAGTGTCACTGGTTAGTGAGGGGCTAGTGTCACTGGCTCGTGTGGGGCTAGTGACACTGGGCTGTTTAGTGTGGGGCTAGTGTCACGGGTTAGTGTGGGGGCTAGTTACACTGGTTAGTATGAGGCAAGTTTCACTGGTTAGTGTGGGGCTCATGTCACTGGTTAGTGTGGGGCTTGCGACACTGGTTAGTGTGGGGCTAGTGTCACTATTTAGTGTGGAGCGAGTTACACTGTTTAGCTTGGGGCTAGCAACACTGTTTAGCGTGGGCGAACGACACTGGTTAGTGTGGGGCTACTGACACTGGTTAGTGTGGGGCTACTGACACTGGTTAGTGTGGGGCTACTGACACTGGTTAGTATGGGGCTAGTGTGGGCTCATGACACTGGTTAGTGTGGGGCTAGTGTCACTGGTTAGTGTGGGGCTATTGTCACTGGTTAATGTGTGGCTACTGACACTGGTTATTGTGGGGCTACTGACACTGGTTATTGTGGGGCTAGTGTCACTGGTTAGTGTGGGGCTCGTGTCACTGGTTAGTCACTGGATCATGTGGGGCGAGAGTCACTGGTTCGTGTGGGGCTAGTGACACTGGTTAATGTGGAGCTAGTTATACTGGTTAGTATAGTGCTAGTGGCACTGGCTAGTGTTGCACGAGTGTCACTGGTTAGCGTGGGGCTAGTGTCACTGGTTAGTGTGTCACTTGTTAGTGTGGGGCTAGCGACATTAGTTAGTGCGGGGCAAGTGACATTGGTTAGTGTGGGGCTAGCGTCACTGGTTAGCGTGGGACGAGTGACACTAGTTAGTGTGGGGCTAGTGTTACTGGTTAGTGTGTCACTTGTTAGTGTGGGGCTAGCGACATTAGTTAGTGCGGGGCAAGTGACATTGGTTAGTGAGGGGCTAGTGTCACTGGTTAGTATGAGGCTAATGTCACACTGGTTAGCGTGGGGCTAGTGTCACTGGTTAGTGTGGGGCTAGTGTCACTGGTTAGTGAGGAGCTAGTGTCACTGGCTCGTGTGGGGCTAGTGACACTGGGCTGTTTAGTGTGGGGCTAGTGTCACTGGTTAGTGTGGGGGCTAGTTACACTGGTTAGTATGAGGCTAGTGTCACTGGTTAGTGTGGGGCTCGTGTCACTGGTTAGTGTGGGGCTTGCGACACTGGTTAGTGTGGGGCTAGTGTCACTAGTTAGTGTGGAGCGAGTTACACTGTTTAGCGTGGGGCTAGCGACACTGTTTAGCGTGGGCGAGCGACATTAGTTAGTGTGGGGCTAGTGACACTGGTTAGTGTGGGGCTAGTGACACGGGTTAGTGTGGGGCTACTGACACTGGTTAGTGTGGGGCTAGTGTCACTGGTTAGTGTGGGGCTATTGTCACTGGTTAGTGTGGGGCTAGTGTCACTGGTTAGTATGGGGCTAGTGTTGGCTCATGACACTGGTTAGTGTGGGGCAAGTGGCGCTGTTAGTGTGGCACTAGAGAAGCTGCTTGGTGTGGGTCTAGAGAATCTGCTTAGTGTGGGGCTAGTGACACTGGTTAGTGTGGAGCTAGAGAAGCTGCTTAGTGTGGGGCTAGAGAAGCTGCTCAGTGTGGAGCTAGTCGCAGGTTAGTGTGGGGCTAGCGACACTGGTTAGTGTGGGGCTAGTGTCACTGGTTAGTGTGTCACTGGTTAGTGTGAGGCTAGCGACATTAGTTAGTGTGGGGCAAGTGACACTGCTTAATGTGGAGCTTGTCACACTGGTTTGTGTGGGGCAATTGACACTGATTAGTGTGGGGCAATTGACACTGGTTAGTGTGGGGCTAGTGACACTGGTTCATGTGGGGCTAGCGACAGTGGTTCATGAGGGGCTAGATCAAATGGTACGTGTGGGGCTCGTGACACTGGTTAGTGTGTGCTATGGTTAGTATGGGGCTACTGACACTGGTTAGTGTGGCGTTACTGACACTGGTTAGTGTGGCGTTACTGACACTGGTTATTGTGGGGTTAGTGTCACTGGTTAGTATGGGGCTAGTGTCACTGGTTAGTGTGGGGCTCGTGTCACTGGTTAGTCACTGGATCATGTGAGGCGAGAGTCACTGGTTAGTGTGGGGCTAGCGACACTGGTTAGCGTGGGACTAGTGTTACTGGTTAGTGTGTCACTTGTTAGTGTGGGGCTAGCGACATTGGTTAGTGAGGGGCTAGTGTCACTGGTTAGTATGAGGCTAATGTCACACTGGTTAGCGTGGGGCTGGTGACACTGGTTAGTGTGGAGCTAGTGTCACTGGTTAGTGTGGGCTTGCGACACTGATTAGTGTGCAGCTAGTGACACTGGTTAGTGTGGGGCTAGTGTCACTGGTTAGTGTGGGGCTAGTGACACTGGGCTGTTTAGTGTGGGGCTAGTGTCACGGGTTAGTGTGGGGGCTAGTTACACTGGTTAGTATGAGGCTAGTGTCACTGGTTAGTGTGGGGCTCGTGTCACTGGTTAGTGTGGGGCTTGCGACACTGGTTATTGTGGGGCTAGTGTCACTAGTTAGTGTGGAGCGAGTTACACTGTTGAGCGTGGGGCTAGCGACACTGTTTAGCGTGGGCGAGCGACATTAGTTAGTGTGGGGCTAGTGACACTGGTTAGTGTGGGGCTAGTGACAATGGTTAGTATGGGGCGAGCGACATTAGTTAGCGTGGGGTTCGTGACACCGGTTAGTGTGGGGTTCGTGACACCGGTTAGTGTGGGGCAAGTGACACTGGTTAGTGTGTAGCTAGTGTCACAGTGGTTAGTGTGGTGCTCGTGACACTGGTTTGTGTCGGCTAGTGATACTGTTTAATGTGAGCTCGTGTCACAGGTTAGTTTGGCCCAGTGTTACTGGTTAGTGTGGGGCTAGTTTCACTGGTTAGTGTGGAGCTAGTGTGGGGCTAGTGACACTGGTTAGTGTGGGGCTAGTGACACTGGTTAGTGTGGGCTTGTGACACTGGTTAGTGTGGAGCTAGTGTCACTGGTTGGTGTGGGCCTAGTTACACTAGTTAGTGTGGGACTAGTGTCACTGGTTAGTGTGTCACTGGTTTGTGTGAGGCTAGCGACATTAGTTAGTGTGGGGCAAGTGACACTGGTTAATGCGGAGCTCGTGACACTGGTTAATGCGGAGCTCGTGACACTGGTTAGTGTGGGGCAATTGACACTGGTTAGTGTGGGGCTAGTGACACTGGTTAGTGAGGCGCTAGCGACAGTGGTTCATGAGGGGCTAGTGACACTGGTGAGTGTGGGGCTAGTGACACTGGTTAGCATGGGGCTAGCGACATTAGTTAGCGTGGGGCTAATGACACTGATTAATGTGGGGCTAGTGACACTGGTTAGTGTGGGCTATTGACACTGGTTAGTGTGAGGCTAGTGACACTGGTTAGTGTGGGGCTCGTGTCACTGGTTAGTGTGGGGCTCGTGTCACTGGTTAGTGTGGGGCTAGTGTCACTGGTTAGTGTGGGCTTGTGTCACTGGTTAGTGTAGGGCTAGTGTCACACTGGTTAGTGTGTGGCTAGTGTCACTGGCTTATGTGTGGGGCTAGTGACACTGGTTAGTGTGGGGCTAGTGACACTGGTTAGTGTGGGGCTAGAGTCATTAGTTAGTGTGGGGCTAGTGGCACTGGTTAGTGTGGGCTCGTGTTACTACTCAGTGTGGGGCTAGTGTCACTGGTTAGTTTGGGGCTAGAGTCATTAGTTAGTGTGGGGCTAGTGGCACTGGTTAGTGTGGGCTCGTGTTACTACTCAGTGTGGGGCTAGTGACATGGGTTAGTGTGGTGCTAGAAACATAGAAACATAGAAAATAGGTGCAGGAGTAGACCATTCGGCCATTCTAGCCTGCACCGCCATTCAATGAGTTCATGGCTGAACATTCAACTTCAGTACCCCATTCCTGCTTTCTCGCCATACCCCTTGATCCCCCTAGTAGTAAGGACCTCATCTAACTCCTTTTTGAATATATTTAGTGAATTGGCCTCAACAACTTTCTGTGGTAGAGAATTCCACAGGTTCACCACTCTCTGGGTGAAGAAGTTCCTCCGCATCTCGGTCCTAAATGGCTTACCCTTTATCCTTAGACTGTGACCTCTGGTTCTGGACTTCCCCAACATTGGGAACATTCTTCCTGCATCTAACCTGTCTAACCCCGTCAGAATTTTAAATGTTTCTATGAGGTCCCCTCTCATTCTTCTGAACTCCAGTGAATACAAGCCCAGTTGATCCAGTCTTTCTTGATAGGTCAGTCCTGCCATCCCGGGAATCAGTCTGGTGAACCTTCGCTGCACTCCCTCAATAGCAAGAATGTCCTTCCTCAGGTTAGGAGACCAAAACTGTACACAATACTCCAGGTGTGGCCTCACCAATGCCCTGTACAACTGTAGCAACACCTCCCTGCCCCTGTACTCAAATCCCCTTGCTATGAAGGCCAACATGCCATTTGCTTTCTTAACCGCCTGCTGCACCTGCATGCCAACCTTCAATGACTGATGTACCACGACACCCAGGTCTCTTTGCACCTCCCCTTTTCCTAATCTGTCACCATTCAGATAATAGTCTGTCTCTCTGTTTTTACCACCAAAGTGGATAACCTCACATTGATCCACATTATACTTCATCTGCCATGCATTTGCCCACTCACCTAACCTATCCAAGTCGCTCTGCAGCCTCACAGCATCCTCCTCGCAGCTCACACTGCCACCCAACTTAGTGTCATCCGCAAATTTGGAGATACTACATTTAATCCCCTCATCTAATGTACAGTGTAAACAGCTGGGGCCCCAGCACAGAACCTTGCGGTACCCCACTAGTCACTGCCTGCCATTCTGAAAAGTACCCATTTACTCCTACTCTTTGCTTCCTGTCTGACAACCAGTTCTCAATCCATGTCAGCACACTACCCCCAATCCCATGTGCTCTAACTTTGCACATCAATCTCTTGTGTGGGACCTTGTCGAACGCCTTCTGAAAGTCCAAATATACCACATCAACTGGTTCTCCCTTGTCCACTCTACTGGAAACATCCTCAAAAAATTCCAGAAGATTTGTCAAGCATGATTTCCCTTTCACAAATCCATGCTGACTTGGACCTATCATGTCACCTCTTTCCAAATGCACTGCTATGACATCCTTAATAATTGATTCCATCATTTTACCCACAACCGATGTCAGGCTGACCGGTCTATAATTCCCTGTTTTCTCTCTCCCTCCTTTTTTAAAAAGTGGGGTTACATTGGCTACCCTCCACTCTATAGGAACTGATCCAGAGTCAATGGAATGTTGGAAAATGACTGTCAATGCATCCACTATTTCCAAGGCCACCTCCTTAAGTACTCTGGGATGCAGTCCATCAGGCCCTGGGGATTTATCGGCCTTCAATCCCATCAATTTCCCCAACACAATTTCCCGGCTAATAAGGATTTCCCTCAGTTCCTCCTCCTTACTAGACCCCCCGATCCCTTTTATAACCGGAAGGTTGTTTGTGTCCTCCTTCGTGAATACCGAACCAAAGTACTTGTTCAATTGATCCGCCATTTCTTTGTTCCCCGTTATGACTTCCCCTGATTCTGACTGCAGGGGACCTACGTTTGTCTTTACTAACCTTTTTCTCTTTACATATCTATAGAAAGTTTTGCAATCCGTCTTAATGTTCCCTGCAAGCTTCTTCTCATACTCCATTTTCCCTGCCCTAATCAAACCCTTTGTCCTCCTCTGCTGAGTTCTAAATTTCTCCCAGTCCCCAGGTTCGCTGCTATTTCTGGCCAATTTGTATGCCACTTCCTTGGCTTTAATACTATCCCTGATTTCCCTTGATAGCCACGGTTGAGCCACCTTCCCTTTTTTATTTTTATGCCAGACAGGAATGTACAATTGTTGTAGTTCATCCATGCGGTCTCTAAATGTCTACCATTGCCCATCCACAGTCAACCCCTTAAGTATCATTCGCCAATCCATCCCAGCCAATTCATGCCTCATACCTTCAAAGTTAGCCGCCTTTAAGTTCTGGACCATGGTCTCTGAATTAACTGTTTCATTCTCCATCCTAATGCAGAATTCCACCATATTATGGTCACTCTTCCCCAAGGGGCCTCGCACAACGAGATTGCTAATTAATCCTCTCTCATTACACAACACCCAGTCTAAGATGGCCTCCCCCCTAGTTGGTTCCTCGACATATTGGTCTAAAAAACCATCCCTTATGCACTCCAGGAAATCCTCCTCCACCGTATTGCTTCCAGTTTGGTTAGCCCAATCTATGTGCATATTAAAGTCACCCATTATAACTGCTGCACCTTTATTGCATGCACCCCTAATTTCCTGTTTGATGCCCTCCCGAACATCACTACTACTGTTTGGAGGTCTGTACACAACTCCCACTAACGTTTTTTGCCCTTTGGTGTTCTGCAGCTCTACCCATATAGATTCCACATCATCCAAGCTAATGTCCTTCCGAACTATTGCCTTAATCTCCTCCTTAACCAGCAATGCTACCCCACCTCCTTTTCCTTTTATTCTATCCTTCCTGAATGTTGAATACCCCTGGATGTTGAGTTCCCAGCCCTGATCATCCTGGAGCCACGTCTCCGTAATCCCAATCACATCATATTTGTTAACATCTATTTGCACAGTTAATTCATCCACCTTATTGCGGATACTCCTTGCATTAAGACACAAAGCCTTTAGGCTTGTTTTTTTAACATCCTCTGTTCTTTTAGAATTTTGCTGTACAATGGTCCTTTTTGTTCTTTGCCTTGGGTTTCTCTGCCCGCCACTTTTCCTCATCTCCTTTCTGTCTTTTGCTTTTGCCTCCTTTTTGTTTCCCTCGATCTCCCTGCATTGGTTCCCATCCCCCTGCCATATTAGTTTAACTCCTCCCCAACAGCACTAGCAAGTGAGGGGTTAGTGTGGGGCAAGTGACACTGAATGGTGCGGGCTAGCATCGCTTGTTAGTTTGGGCTCGCAACACTGGTTAGTGTGGGGCAAGTGACACTGGTTAGTATGGGGCTAGTGTCACTGGTTAGTGTGGGCTAGTGTCACAGTGGTTAGTGTGGAGCTAGTGATACTGGTTAGTGTTGGGCTAGTGTCACTAGTTAGTGTGGTGCTAGTGACACTGCTTAGTGTGGGGCTAGAGAAGCTGCTTAGTGTGGGGCTAGAGAAGCTGCTTAGTATAAGGCTAGAGAAGCTGCTCAGTGTGGGGCTAGTGTCACAGGTTAGTGTGGGGCTAGCGACACTGGTTAGTGTGGGACTAGTGTCACTGGTTAGTGTGGGGCTAGTGACATTGGTTAGCATGGGGCTAGCGACATTAGTTAGCGTGGGGCTAGTGACACAGGTTAGTGTGGGGCTAGTGACACTGGTTAGCATGGGGCTAGTGACATTAGTTAGCGTGGGGCAAGTGACACTGGTTCATGTGGGGCTAGAGCAAATGGTACGTGTGGGGCTCGTGACACTGGTTAGTGTGTGCTATGGTTAGTGTGGGGCTCGTGTCACTGGTTATTGTGGGGCTAGTGACACTGGTTATTGTGGGGTTACTGACACTGGTTATTGTGGGGTTAGTGTCACTGGTTAGTATGGGGCTAGTGTCACTGGTTAGTATGGGACTCGTGCCACTGGTTAGTCACTGGATCATGTGGGGCGAGAGTCACTGGTTAGTGTGGGGCTAATGACACTGGTTAATGTGGAGCTAGTTATACTGGTTAATATAGTGCTAGTGGCACTGGCTAGTGTTGCACTAGGGTCACTGGTTAGTATGGGGCTACCGATACTGGTTAGTGTGGGGTTACTGACACTGGTTATTGTGGGGCTCGTGTCACTAGTTAGTATGGGGCTCGTGTCACTGATTAGTATGGGGCTAGTGTCACTGGTTAGTATGCGGCTCGTGTCACTGGTTAGTCACTGGATCATGTGGGCGAGAGTCACTGGTTCGTGTGGGGCTAGTGACACTGGTTAGTGTGGGGCTAGTGTTACTGGTTAGTGTGTCACTTGTTATTGTGGGGCGAGCGACATTAGTTAGTGCGGGGCAAGTGACATTGGTTCGTGTCGGGCTAGCGTCACTGGTTCGTGTCGGGCTAGCGTCACTGGTTCGTGTCGGGCTAGCGTCACTGGTTAGTGTGGGGCTCGCGTCACTGGTTCGTGTGGGGCTAGTGTCACTGGTTAGTGTGGGCTTGCGACACTGATTAGTGTGCAGCTAGTGTCACTGGTAAGTGTGGGGCTAGTGTCACTGGTAAGTGTGGGGCTAGTATCACTGGTTAGTGTGGGGCTAGTGTGGGCTCATGACACTGGTTAGTGTGGGGCTAGTGACACTGATTAGTGTGGGGCTATAGTCACTGGTTCATGTGTCACTGGTTAGTGTCACTGGTTAGTGTGGGGCAAGTGACGCTGTTAGTGTGGGGCTAGTGAAGCTGCTTAGTGTGTGGCTAGAGAATCTGCTTAGTGTGGGGCTAGAGAATCAACTTAGTGTGGGGCTAGTGACATTGGTTAGTGTGGGGCTATAGTCACTGGTTAGTGTCACTGGTTAGTGTGGGGAAGTGATGCTGTTAGTGTGGGGCTAGAGAAGCTGCTCAGTGTGGGGCTAGTGTCACAGGTTAGTGTGAGGCTAGCGACATTAGTAAGTGTGGGTCAAGTGACACTGGTTAATGTGTGGCTCGTGACACTGGTTAGTGTAGGGCAATTGACACTGGTTCATGTGGGGCTAGCGACACTGGTTCGTGTGGTGCTAGTGACACTGGTTCATGTGGGGCTAGCGACACTGGTTCATGTGGGGCTAGCGACACTGGTTCATGTGGGGCTAGCGACACTGGTTCATGTGGGGCTAGCGACACTGGTTAGTGTGGGGCTAGCGACACTGGTTCATGTGGGGCTAGCGACACTGGTTCATGTGGGGCTAGCGACACTGGTTCATGTGGGGCTAGCGACACTGGTTCATGTGGGGCTAGCGACACTGGTTCATGAGGGGCTAGCGACACTGGTTAATGTGGGGCTCGTGACACTGGTTCATATGGGGCTAGCGACACTGGTTCGTGTGGGGCTAGTGACACTGGTTAGTGTGGACTCGTGACACTGGTTCATGTGGGGCTAGCGACAGTGGTTAGTGTGGGGCTAGCAACACTGGCGAGCATGGGGCTAGCGACATTAGTTAGCTTGGGGCAAGTGACACTGGTTAATGTGCGGCGAGAGCAAATGGTACGTGTGGGGCTAGTGACACTGGTTAGTGTCAGGCTGGTGTCACTGGTTAGTGTGTGGCTAGAGAAACTGGTTAGTTTGAGGCTAGTGAAAATGGTTAGTGTGCGGCTAGTGAAATTGGTTAGTGTGGAGCTAGTGACATTGTTTAATTTGAGGCTAGAGGAACTGGTTAGTGTCGGGCTAGTGTCACTGGTTTGTGTGTCACCAGTTAGTGTGGGGCTGGTGTCACTGGTTAGTGTGGGGCTAGAGAAACTGCTTAATGTGTGGCTAGTGACACTGGTTAGTGTGTGGCTTGTGACTGGTTGGTGTGGGGCTAGTGTCATTTGTTATTGTGGGGCTAGTGTCACTGGTTAGTGCGGGGCAAGTGACATTGGTTAATGTGGGGCTAGTGTCACTGGTTAGTGAGGGGCTAGTGTCACTGGCTCGTGTGGGGCTAGTGACATTGGGCTGTTTAGTGTGGGGCTAGTGTCACGGGTGAGTGTGGGGGCTAGTTACACTGGTTAGTATGAGGTTAGTGTGGGGCTAGTGTCACTGGTTAGTGTGGGGCTTGCGACACTAGTTAGTTTCGAGCGAGTTACATTGTTTAGCATGGGGCTAGCGACACTGGTTAGCGTGGGCGAGCGACATTAGTTAGTGTGGGGCTGGTGACACTGGTTCGTATGGGGCTAGTGTGGGCTCATGACACTGGTTAGTGTGGGGCTAGTGTCACTGGTTAGTGTGGGGCTATTGTCACTGGTTAATGTGTGGCTACTGACACTGGTTAGTGTGGGGCTATTGTCACTGGTTAGTGTGGGGCTACTGACACTGGTTAGTATGGGGCTAGTGTTGGCTCATGACACTGGTTAGTGTGGGGCAAGTGGCACTGTTAGTGTGGCACTAGAGAAGCTGCTTAGTGTGGGGCTAGAGAATCTGCTTAGTGTGGGCCTAGTGACACTGGTTGGTCTGGGCCTAATGTCACTGGTTAGTGTGAGGCTAGCGACACTGGTTAGTGTGGGGCTAGTGTCACTGGTTAGTATGGAGCGAGTTACACTGTTTAGCGTGGGGCTAGCGACACTGGTTAGTGTGTGGCTAGTGACACTGGTTAGTGTGGGGCTAGTGTCACTGGTTAGTGTGGGGCTAGAGAAGCTGCTTAGTGTGGGGCTAGTGTCACAGGTTAGTGTGGGACTAGTGTCACTGGTTAGTGTGTCACTGGTTAGTGTGAGGCTAGCAACATTAGTTTGTGTGGAGCTTGTGACACTGGTTCGTGTGGGCTAGTGACACTGGTTCATGTGGGGCTAGCGACAGTGGTTCATGAGGGGCTAGCGACACTGGTTAGTGTGGGGCTAGTGACACTGGTTAGCATGGGGCTAGTGACATTAGTTAACGTGGGGCAAGTGACACTGCTTAATGTGGGGCTAGAGCAAATGGTACGTGTGGGGCTCGTGACACTGGTTAGTGTGTGCTATGGTTAGTGTGGGCTCGTGTTACTACTCAGTGTGGGGCTAGTGACATGGGTTAGTGTGGTGCTAGAAACATAGAAACATAGAAAATAGGTGCAGGAGTAGACCATTCGGCCATTCTAGCCTGCACCGCCATTCAATGAGTTCATGGCTGAACATTCAACTTCAGTACCCCATTCCTGCTTTCTCGCCATACCCCTTGATCCCCCTAGTAGTAAGGACCTCATCTAACTCCTTTTTGAATATATTTAGTGAATTGGCCTCAACAACTTTCTGTGGTAGAGAATTCCACAGGTTCACCACTCTCTGGGTGAAGAAGTTCCTCCGCATCTCGGTCCTAAATGGCTTACCCTTTATCCTTAGACTGTGACCTCTGGTTCTGGACTTCCCCAACATTGGGAACATTCTTCCTGCATCTAACCTGTCTAACCCCGTCAGAATTTTAAATGTTTCTATGTGGTCCCCTCTCATTCTTCTGAACTCCAGTGAATACAAGCCCAGTTGATCCAGTCTTTCTTGATAGGTCAGTCCCGCCATCCCGGGAATCAGTCTGGTGAACCTTCGCTGCACTCCCTCAATAGCAAGAATGTCCTTCCTCAGGTTAGGAGACCAAAACTGTACACAATACTCCAGGTGTGGCCTCACCAATGCCCTGTACAACTGTAGCAACACCTCCCTGCCCCTGTACTCAAATCCCCTTGCTATGAAGGCCAACATGCCATTTGCTTTCTTAACCGCCTGCTGCACCTGCATGCCAACCTTCAATGACTGATGTACCACGACACCCAGGTCTCTTTGCACCTCCCCTTTTCCTAATCTGTCACCATTCAGATAATAGTCTGTCTCTCTGTTTTTACCACCAAAGTGGATAACCTCACATTGATCCACATTATACTTCATCTGCCATGCATTTGCCCACTCACCTAACCTATCCAAGTCGCTCTGCAGCCTCACAGCATCCTCCTCGCAGCTCACACTGCCACCCAACTTAGTGTCATCCGCAAATTTGGAGATACTACATTTAATCCCCTCATCTAAATCATTAATGTACAGTGTAAACAGCTGGGGCCCCAGCACAGAACCTTGCGGTACCCCACTAGTCACTGCCTGCCATTCTGAAAAGTACCCATTTACTCCTACTCTTTGCTTCCTGTCTGACAACCAGTTCTCAATCCATGTCAGCACACTACCCCCAATCCCATGTACTCTAACTTTGCACATCAATCTCTTGTGTGGGACCTTGTCGAACGCCTTCTGAAAGTCCAAATATACCACATCAACTGGTTCTCCCTTGTCCACTCTACTGGAAACATCCTCAAAAAATTCCAGAAGATTTGTCAAGCATGATTTCCCTTTCACAAATCCATGCTGACTTGGACCTATCATGTCACCTCTTTCCAAATGCACTGCTATGACATCCTTAATAATTGATTCCATCATTTTACCCACAACCGATGTCAGGCTGACCGGTCTATAATTCCGTTTTCTCTCTCCCTCCTTTTTTAAAAAGTGGGGTTACATTGGCTACCCTCCACTCTATAGGAACTGATCCAGAGTCAATGGAATGTTGGAAAATGACTGTCAATGCATCCACTATTTCCAAGGCCACCTCCTTAAGTACTCTGGGATGCAGTCCATCAGGCCCTGGGGATTTATCGGCCTTCAATCCCATCAATTTCCCCAACACAATTTCCCGGCTAATAAGGATTTCCCTCAGTTCCTCTTCCTTACTAGACCCCCCGATCCCTTTTATAACCGGAAGGTTGTTTGTGTCCTCCTTCGTGAATACCGAACCAAAGTACTTGTTCAATTGATCCGCCATTTCTTTGTTCCCCGTTATGACTTCCCCTGATTCTGACTGCAGGGGACCTACGTTTGTCTTTACTAACCTTTTTCTCTTTACATATCTATAGAAAGTTTTGCAATCCGTCTTAATGTTCCCTGCAAGCTTCTTCTCATACTCCATTTTCCCTGCCCTAATCAAACCCTTTGTCCTCCTCTGCTGAGTTCTAAATTTCTCCCAGTCCCCAGGTTCGCTGCTATTTCTGGCCAATTTGTATGCCACTTCCTTGGCTTTAATACTATCCCTGATTTCCCTTGATAGCCACGGTTGAGCCACCTTCCCTTTTTTATTTTTATGCCAGACAGGAATGTACAATTGTTGTAGTTCACCCATGCGGTCTCTAAATGTCTGCCATTGCCCATCCACAGTCAACCCCTTAAGTATCATTCGCCAATCCATCCCAGCCAATTCATGCCTCATACCTTCAAAGTTAGCCGCCTTTAAGTTCTGGACCATGGTCTCTGAATTAACTGTTTCATTCTCCATCCTAATGCAGAATTCCACCATATTATGGTCACTCTTCCCCAAGGGGCCTCGCACAACGAGATTGCTAATTAATCCTCTCTCATTACACAACACCCAGTCTAAGATGGCCTCCCCCCTAGTTGGTTCCTCGACATATTGGTCTAAAAAACCATCCCTTATGCACTCCAGGAAATCCTCCTCCACCGTATTGCTTCCAGTTTGGTTAGCCCAATCTATGTGCATATTAAAGTCACCCATTATAACTGCTGCACCTTTATTGCATGCACCCCTAATTTCCTGTTTGATGCCCTCCCGAACATCACTACTACTGTTTGGAGGTCTGTACACAACTCCCACTAACGTTTTTTGCCCTTTGGTGTTCTGCAGCTCTACCCATATAGATTCCACATCATCCAAGCTAATGTCCTTCCGAACTATTGCCTTAATCTCCTCCTTAACCAGCAATGCTACCCCACCTCCTTTTCCTTTTATTCTATCCTTCCTGAATGTTGAATACCCCTGGATGTTGAGTTCCCAGCCCTGATCATCCTGGAGCCACGTCTCCGTAATCCCAATCACATCATATTTGTTAACATCTATTTGCACAGTTAATTCATCCACCTTATTGCGGATACTCCTTGCATTAAGACACAAAGCCTTTAGGCTTGTTTTTTTAACATCCTCTGTTCTTTTAGAATTTTGCTGTACAATGGTCCTTTTTGTTCTTTGCCTTGGGTTTCTCTGCCCGCCACTTTTCCTCATCTCCTTTCTGTCTTTTGCTTTTGCCTCCTTTTTGTTTCCCTCGATCTCCCTGCATTGGTTCCCATCCCCCTGCCATATTAGTTTAACTCCTCCCCAACAGCACTAGCAAGTGAGGGGTTAGTGTGGGGCAAGTGACACTGAATGGTGCGGGCTAGCATCGCTTGTTAGTTTGGGCTCGCAACACTGGTTAGTGTGGGGTTCGTGATACTGGTTAGTGTGGGGCAAGTGACACTGGTTCGTGTGGGTTTGTGTCACTGGTTAGTGTGGGGCAAGTGACACTGGTTAGTATGGGGCTAGTGTCACTGGTTAGTGTGGGCTAATGTCACAGTGGTTAGTGTGGAGCTAGTGATACTGGTTAGTGTTGAGCTAGTGTCACTAGTTAGTGTGGTGCTAGTGACACTGCTTAGTGTGGGGCTAGAGATGCTGCTTAGTGTGGGGCTAGAGAAGCTGCTTAGTATAAGGCTAGAGAAGCTGCTCAGTGTGGGGCTAGTGTCACAGGTTAGTGTGGGGCTAGCGAAACTGGTTAGTGTGGGACTAGTGTCACTGGTTAGTGTGGGGCTAGTGACATTGGTTAGCATGGGGCTAGCGACATTAGTTAGTGTGGGGCTAGTGACACTGGTTAATGTGGGGCTAGTGACACTGGTTAGTGTGGGCTATTGACACTGGTTAATGTGGTGACACTGGTTAGTGTGGAGCTTGTGATACTGATTAGTGTTGGGCTAGTGTCACTAGTTAGTGTGGTGTAGTGACACAGGTTAGTGTGGGGCTAGTGACACTGGTTAGCATGGGGCTAGTGACATTAGTTAGCGTGGGGCAAGTGACACTGGTTCATGTGGGGCTAGAGCAAATGGTACGTGTGGGGCTCGTGACACTGGTTAGTGTGTGCTATGGTTAGTGTGGGGCTCGTGTCACTGGTTATTGTGGGGCTAGTGACACTGGTTATTGTGGGGTTACTGACACTGGTTATTGTGGGGTTAGTGTCACTGGTTAGTATGGGGCTAGTGTCACTGGTTAGTATGGGACTCGTGTCACTGGTTAGTCACTGGATCATGTGGGGCGAGAGTCACTGGTTAGTGTGGGGCTAATGACACTGGTTAATGTGGAGCTAGTTATACTGGTTAGTATAGTGCTAGTGGCACTGGCTAGTGTTGCACTAGGGTCACTGGTTAGTATGGGGCTACCGATACTGGTTAGTGTGGGGTTACTGACACTGGTTATTGTGGGGCTCGTGTCACTAGTTAGTATGGGGCTCGTGTCACTGATTAGTATGGGGCTAGTGTCACTGGTTAGTATGCGGCTCGTGTCACTGGTTAGTCACTGGATCATGTGGGCGAGAGTCACTGGTTCGTGTGGGGCTAGTGACACTGGTTAGTGTGGGGCTAGTGTTACTGGTTAGCGTGTCACTTGTTATTGTGGGGCGAGCGACATTAGTTAGTGCGGGGCAAGTGACATTGGTTCGTGTCGGGCTAGCGTCACTGGTTCGTGTCGGGCTAGCGTCACTGGTTAGTGTGGGGCTCGCGTCACTGGTTCGTGTGGGGCTAGTGTCACTGGTTAGTGTGGGCTTGCGACACTGATTAGTGTGCAGCTAGTGTCACTGGTAAGTGTGGGGCTAGTATCACTGGTTAGTGTGGGGCTAGTGTGGGCTCATGACACTGGTTAGGGTGGGCTAGTGACACTGGTTAGTGTGGGGCTATAGTCACTGGTTCATGTGTCACTGGTTAGTGTCACTGGTTAGTGTGGGGCAAGTGACGCTGTTAGTGTGGGGCTAGTGAAGCTGCTTAGTGTGTGGCTAGAGAATCTGCTTAGTGTGGGGCTAGAGAATCAACTTAGTGTGGGGCTAGTGACATTGGTTAGTGTGGGGCTATAGTCACTGGTTAGTGTCACTGGTTAGTGTGGGGAAGTGATGCTGTTAGTGTGGGGCTAGAGAAGCTGCTCAGTGTGGGGCTAGTGTCACAGGTTAGTGTGAGGCTAGCGACATTAGTAAGTGTGGGTCAAGTGACACTGGTTAATGTGTGGCTCGTGACACTGGATAGTGTAGGGCAATTGACACTGGTTCATGTGGGGCTAGCGACACTGGTTCGTGTGGGGCTAGTGACATTGGTTCATGTGGGGCTAGTGACACTGGTTCATGTGGGGCTAGCGACACTGGTTCGTGTGGGGCTAGTGACACTGGTTCATGAGGGGCTAGCGACACTGGTTAGTGTGGACTCGTGACACTGGTTCATGTGGGGCTAGCGACAGTGGTTAGTGAGGGGCTAGCAACACTGGCGAGCATGGGGCTAGCGACATTAGTTAGCTTGGGGCAAGTGACACTGGTTAATGTGCGGCGAGAGCAAATGGTACGTGTGGGGCTAGTGACACTGGTTAGTGTCAGGCTGTGTCACTGGTTAGTGTGTGGCTAGAGAAACTGGTTAGTTTGAGGCTAGTGAAAATGGTTAGTGTGCGGCTAGTGAAATTGGTTAGTGTGGAGCTAGTGACATTGTTTAATTTGAGGCTAGAGGAACTGGTTAGTGTCGGGCTAGTGTCACTGGTTTGTGTGTCACCAGTTAGTGTGGGGCTGGTGTCACTGGTTAGTGTGGGGCTAGAGAAACTGCTTAGTGTGTGGCTAGTGACACTGGTTAGTGTGTGCTATGGTTAGTGTGTGGCTCGTGTCACTGGTTATTGTGGGGCTCGTGACACTGGTTAGTATGGGGCTACCGACACTGGTTAGTGTGGGGTTACTGACACTGGTTATTGTGGGGTTAGTGTCACTGGTTAGTGTGGAGCTCGTGTCACTGGTTAGTCACTGGATCATGTGGGGCGAGAGTCACTGGTTAGTGTGGGGCTAGTGACACTGGTTAATGTGGAGCTGGTTATACTGGTTAGTATAGTGCTAGTGGCACTGGCTAGTGTTGCACTAGGGTCACTGTTAGCGTGGGGCTAGTGTCACTGGTTAGTGTGTGGCTAGTGACTGGTTGGTGTGGGGCTCGTGTCATTAGTTAGTGTGGGGCTAGCGTCACGGGTTAGTGTGGGGCTAGCGACACTGGTTAGCGTTGGACTAGTGACACTAGTTAGTGTGGGGCTAGTGTTACTGGTTAGTGTGTCACTTGTTAGTGTGGGGCTAGCGACATTAGTTAGTGCGGGGCAAGTGACATTGGTTAGTGAGGGGCTAGTGTCACTGGTTAGTATGAGGCTAATGTCACACTGGTTAGTGTGTGGCTGGTGACACTGGTTAGTGTGCAGCTAGTGACACTGGTTATTGTGGGGCTAGTGACACTGGTTATTGTGGGGCTAGTGTCACTGGTAAATGTGGGGCTAGTGTCACTGGTTAGTGTGGGGCTAGTGTCACTGGTTAGTGTCACTGGTTAGTGTGGGGCAAGTGACACTGTTAGTGTGGGGCTAGTGAAGCTGCTTAGTGTGGGGCTAGTGACACTGGTTAGTGTGGGGCAAGTGACACTGGTTATCATGGGGCTAGCGACATTTGTTAGCGTGGGGCAAGTGACACTGGTTAGTGTGGGCTATTGACAATGGTTAGTGTGAGGCTAGTGACACTGGTTAGTGTGGGGCTCGTGACACTGGTTAGTGTGGTGCTAGAGTCACTGCTTCGTGTGGGTCGAGAGAAGCTGCTTCGTGTGGGTCTAGTGACACTGGTTGGTCTGGGGCTAGTGTCACTGGTTATTGTGGGCTAGTGTCACTGGTTAGTGTGTAGCTAGTGTCACAGTGGTTAGTGTGGAGCTAGTGATACTGGTTAGTGTTGGGCTAGTGTCACTAGTTAGTGTGGTGCTAGTGACACAGGTTAGTGTGGGGCTAGTGACACTGGTTAGCATGGGGCTAGTGACATTAGTTAGCGTGGGGCAAGTGACATTGGTTAATGTGGGGCTAGAGCAAATGGTACGTGTGGGGCTCGTGACATTGGTTAGTGTGTGCTATGGTTAGTGTGGGGCTCGTGTCACTGGTTATTGTGGGGCTAGTGACAATGGTTAGTGTGGGGTTACTGACACTGGTTATTGCAGGGTTAGTGTCACTGGTTAGTATGGGGCTAGTGTCACTGGTTAGTATGGGGCTCGTGTCACTGGTTAGTCACTGGATCATGTGGGGCGAGAGTCACTGGTTAGTGTGGGGCTAGTGACACTGGTTAATGTGGAGCTAGTTATACTGGTTAGTATAGTGCTAGTGGCACTGGCTAGTGTTGCACTGGGGTCACTGGTTAGTATGGGGCTACCGACACTGGTTAGTGTGGGGTTACTGACACTGGTTATTGTGGGGCTAGTGTCACTGGTTAGTATGGGGCTCGTGTCACTGGTTGGTCACTGGATCATGTGGGGCGAGAGTCACCGGTTAGTGTGGGGCTAGTGATACTGGTTAGTGTGGGGCTGGTGTTACTGGTTAGTGTGTCACTTGTTATTGTGGGGCTAGCGACATTAGTTAGTGCGGGGCAAGTAACATTGGTTCGTGTGGGGCTAGCGTCACTGGTTCGTGTGGGGCTAGCGTCACTGGTTAGTGTGGGGCTCGCGTCACTGGTTCGTGTGGGGCTAATGTCACTGGTTAGTGTGGGCTTGCGACACTGATTAGTGTGCAGCTAGTGACACTGGTTAGTATGGGGCTAGTGTCACTGGTAAGTGTGGGGCTAGTGTCACTGGTAAGTGTGGGGCTAGTGTCACTGGTTAGGGTGGGCTCATGACACTGGTTAGTGTGGGGCTAGTGACACTGGTTAGTGTGTCACTGGTTAGTGTCACTGGTTAGTGTGGGGCAAGTGACGCTGTTAGTGTGGGGCTAGTGAAGCTGCTTCGTGTGGGGCTAGAGAATCTGCTTAGTGTGGGGCTGGAGAATCTGCTTAGTGTGGGGCTAGAGAATCAACTTAGTGTGGGGCTAGTGACACTGGTTAGTGTGTCACTGGTTAGTGTCACTGGTTAGTGTGGGGAAGTGATGCTGTTAGTGTGGGGCTAGAGAAGCTGCTCAGTGTGGGGCTAGTGTCACAGATTAGTGTGAGGCTAGCGACATTAGTTAGTGTGGGTCAAGTGACACTGGTTAATGTGGGGCTCGTGACACTGGTTAGTGTGGGCTCGTGACACTGGTTAGTGTGGGGCTAGTGACACTGGTTCATGTGGGGCTAGCGACAGTGGTTCATGAGGGGCTAGCGACAGTGGTTAGTGTGGGGCTAGCGACACTGGCGAGCATGGGGCTAGCGACATTAGTTAGCTTGGGGCAAGTGACACTGGTTAATGTGGGGCGAGAGCAAATGGTATGTGTGGGGCTGGTGTCACTGGTTAGTGTCAGGCTGGTGTCACTGGTTAGTGTGTGGCTAGAGAAACTGTTTAGTTTGAGGCTAGTGAAAGTGGTTAGTGTGCGGCTAGTGAAATTGGTTAGTGTGGGGCTAGTGACATTGTTTAATTTGAGGCTAGAGGAACTGGTTAGTGTCGGGCTACTGTCACTGGTTTGTGTGTCACCGGTTAGTGTGGGGCTGGTGTCACTGGTTAGTGTGGGGCTAGAGAAACTGCTTAGTGTGCGGCTAGTGACACTGGTTAGTGTGTGGCTTGTGACTGGTTGGTGTGGGGCTAGTGTCATTAGTTATTGTGGGGCTAGAGCCACTGGTTAGTGCGGGGCAAGTGACATTGGTTAATGTGGGGCTAGTGTCACTGGTTAGTGAGGGGCTAGTGTCACTGGCTCGTGTGGGGCTCGTGACACTGGGCTGTTTAGTGTGGGGCTAGTGTCACGGGTGAGTGTGGGGGCTAGTTACACTGGTTAGTATGAGGTTAGTGTGGGGCTAGTGTTACTGGTTAGTGTGGGGCTTGCGACACTGGTTAGTGTGGGGCTAGTGTCACTGGTTAGTGTGGAGCGAGTTGCACTGTTTAGCATGGGGCTAGCGACACTGTTTGTTTAGCGTGGGCGAGCGACATTAGTTAGTGTGGGGCTAGTGACACTGGTTAGTGTGGGGCTAGTGACACTGGTTAGTGTGGGGCTAGTGTCACTGGTTAGTGTGGGGCTACTGTCACTGGTTAATGTGTGGCTAGTGTTGGCTCATGACACTGGTTAGTGTGGGGCAAGTGGCGCTGTTAGTGTGGCACTAGGTAAGCTGCTTAGTGTGGCGCTAGAGAATTTGCTTAGTGTGGGCCTAGTGACACTGGTTGGTCTGGGCCCAGTGTCACTGGTTAGTGTGGGGCTGGAGAAGCTGCTTAGAATGAGGCTAGAGATGCTGCTCAGTGTGGGGCTAGTGTCACAGGTTAGTGTGTGGCTAGCGACACTGGTTAGTGTGGGACTAGTGTCACTGGTTAGTGTGTCACTGGTTAGTGTGAGGCCAGCGACATTAGTTAGTGTGGGGCAAGTGACACTGCTTAATGTGGAGCTTGTGACACTGGTTAGTGTGGGCTCATGACACTGGTTAGTGTGGGGCAATTGACACTGGTTAGTGTGGGGCTAGTGACACTGGTTCATGAGGGGCTAGCGACACTGGTTAGTGTGGGGCTAGTGACACTGGTTAGCATGGGGCTAGTGACATTAGTTAGCGTGGGGCAAGTGACACTGGTTAATGTGGGGCGAGAGGAAATGGTACGTGTGGGGCTCGTGACTGGTTAGTGTGTGCTATGGTTAGTGTGGGGCTCGTGCCACTGGTTATTGTGGGGCTAGTGACACTGGTTAGTATGGGGCTACCGACACTGGTTAGTGTGGGGTTACTGACACTGGTTATTGTGGGACTAGTGTCACTGGTTAGTATGGGGCTAGTGTCACTGGTTAGTGTGGGGCTCGTGTCACTGGTTAGTCACTGGATCATGTGGGGCGAGAGTCACTGGTTAGTGTGGGGCTAGTGACACTGGTTAATGTGGAGCTAGTTATACTGGTTAGTATAGTGCTAGTGGCACTGGCTAGTGTTGCACTAGTGTCACTGGTTAGCGTGGGGCTAGTGTCACTGGTTAGTGTGTCACTTGTTAGTGTGGGGCTAGCATCACTTGTTAGTGTGGGGCTAGCGACACTGGTTAGCGTGAGACTAGTGACACTAGTTAGTGTGGGGCTAGTGTTACTGGTTAGTGTGTCACTTGTTAGTGTGGGGCTAGCGACATTAGTTAGTATGAGGCTAATGTCACACTGGTTAGTGTGGAGCTGGTGACACTGGTTAGTGTGGGACTAGTGTCACTGGTTAGTGTGGGCTTGCGACACTGATTAGTGTGCAGCTAGTGACACTGGTTAGTATGGGGCTAGTGACACTGGAGTGTGGGGCTAGTGTGGGCTCATGACACTAGGTTAGTGTGTGGCTCGTGACACTGGTTAGTGTGGGGCTATAGTCACTGGTTAGTGTGTCACTGGTTAGTGTCACTAGTTAGTGTGGGGCAAGTGACACTGGTTATCATGGGGCTAGCGACATTAGTTAGCGTGGGGCAAGTGACACTAGTTAGTGTGGGCTATTGACAATGGTTACTGTGGGGCTAGTGTGATTTTTAGTGTGGGGCTAGAGAATCTGCTTAGTGTGGGGCTAGTGACACTGGTTAGTGTGGGGCAAGTGACACTGGTTATCATGGGGCTAGCGACATTAGTTAGCGTGGGGCAAGTGACACTGGTTAGTGTGGGCTATTGACAATGGTTAGTGTGAGGCTAGTGACACTGGTTAGTGTGGGGCTCGTGGTCACTGGTTAGTCACTGGATCATGTGGGGCGAGAGTCACTGGTTAGTGTGGGGCTAGTGACACTGCTTAATGTGGAGCTTGTGACACTGGTTAGTGTGGGCTAATGTCACTGGTTAGTGTGTAGCTAGTGTCACAGTGGTTAGTGTGGAGCTAGTGATACCGGTTAGTGTGGGGCTAGAGAAGCTGCTTAGTGTGGGGCTAGAGAAGCTGCTCAGTGTGGGGCTAGTGTCACAGGTTAGTGTGGGGCTAGCGACACTGGTTAGTGTGGGACTAGCGTCACAGGTTAGTGTGGGGCTAGCGACACTGGTTAGTGTGGGACTCGCGTCACAGGTTAGTGTGGGGCTAGCGACACTGGTTAGTGTGGGGCAATTGACACTGGTTAGTGTGGGGCTAGTGACACTGGTTAGTGAGGCGCTAGCGACACTGGTTAGCATGGGGCTAGCGACATTAGTTAATGTGGGGCTAGTGACACTGCTTAGTGTGGGCTATTGACACTGGTTAGTGTGAGGTTAGTGTGGGGCTCGTGTCATTGGTTAGTCTGGGGCTAGTGTCACTGGTTAGTCTGGGGCTTGTGTCACTGGTTAGTCTGGGGCTTGTGTCACTGGTTAGTCTGGGGCTTGTGTCACTGGTTAGTGTAGGGCTAGTGTCACACTGGTTAGTGTGTGGCTAGTGTCACTGGCTTATATGTGGCTCGTGACACTGGTTAGTGTGGGGCTCGTGACACTGGTTAGTGTGGGGCAAGTGACACTGGTTAGTGTGGGGCCCGTGACACTGAATGGTGCGGGCTAGCGTCGCTTGTTAGTTTGGGCTCGCGACACTGGTTAGTGTGGGGTTCGTGACACTGGTTAGTGTGGGGCTAGAGAAGCTGCTTAGTGTGGGGCTAGAGAAGCTGCTCAGTGTGGGGCTAGTTTCACAGGTTAGTGTGGAGCTAGTGACACTGGTTAGTGTGGGACTAGTGTCACTGGTTAGTGTGTCACTGGTTAGTGTGAGGCTCGCAACATTAGTTAGTGTGGGGCAAGTGACACTGGTTAATGTGGAGCTTGTGACACTGGTTAGTGTGGGCTCGTGACACTGGTTAGTGTGGGGCAATTGACACTGGTTAGTGTGGGGCTAGTGACACTGGTTCATGTGGGGCTAACGACACTGGTTAGTGTGGGGCTAGTGACACTGGTTAGCATGGGGCTAGTGACATTAGTTAGCGTGGGGCAAGTGACACTGGTTAATGTGGGGCTAGAGCAAATGGTACGTGTGGGGCTCGTGACACTGGTTAGTTTGGGGCTAGAGTCACTGGTTAGTGTGGGCCTAGTGACACTGGTTTGTGTCGGCTAGTGATACTGTTTTGTGTGAGCTCGTGTCACAGGTTAGTTTGGCCCAGTTTTACTGGTTAGTGTGGGGCTAGTTTCACTGGTTAGTGTGGGGCAAGTGACATTGGTTAATGTGGGGCTAGTGTCACTGGTTAGTGAGGGTCTAGTGTCACTGGCTCATGTGGGGCTAGTGACACTGGGCTGTTTAGTGTGGTGCTAGTGTCACGGGTTAGTGTGGGGGCTAGTTACACTGGTTAGTCTGGGGCTAGTGTCACTGGTTAGTGTGGGGCAAGTGACATTGGTTAATGTGGGGCTAGTGTCACTGGTTAGTGAGAGGCTCGTGTCACTGGCTCGTGTGGGGCTAGTGACACTGGGCTGTTTAGTGTGGGGCTAGTGTCACGGGTTAATGTGGGGGCTAGTGTCACTGGTTAGTGTGGGGCTAGTGTCACTGGTTAGTGTGGGGCTAGTGACACTGGTTAGTGTGGGGCTAGTGACACTGGTTAGTGTGGGGCTACTGTCACTGGTTAGTGTGGGGCTAGTGACACTGGTTAGTGTGGGGCTAGTGTCACTGGTTAGTGTGGGGCTAGTGACACTGGTTAGTGTGGGGTTCGTGACACTGGTTAGTGTGGGGCTAGAGAAGCTGCTTAGTGTGGGGCTAGAGAAGCTGCTCAGTGTGGGGCTAGTTTCACAGGTTAGTGTGGAGCTAGTGACACTGGTTAGTGTGGGACTAGTGTCACTGGTTAGTGTGTCACTGGTTAGTGTGAGGCTCGCAACATTAGTTAGTGTGGGGCAAGTGACACTGGTTAATGTGGAGCTTGTGACACTGGTTAGTGTGGGCTCGTGACACTGGTTAGTGTGGGGCAATTGACACTGGTTAGTGTGGGGCTAGTGACACTGGTTCATGTGGGGCTAACGACACTGGTTAGTGTGGGGCTAGTGACACTGGTTAGCATGGGGCTAGTGACATTAGTTAGCGTGGGGCAAGTGACACTGGTTAATGTGGGGCTAGAGCAAATGGTACGTGTGGGGCTCGTGACACTGGTTAGTTTGGGGCTAGAGTCACTGGTTAGTGTGGGCCTAGTGACACTGGTTTGTGTCGGCTAGTGATACTGTTTTGTGTGAGCTCGTGTCACAGGTTAGTTTGGCCCAGTTTTACTGGTTAGTGTGGGGCTAGTTTCACTGGTTAGTGTGGGGCAAGTGACATTGGTTAATGTGGGGCTAGTGTCACTGGTTAGTGAGGGTCTAGTGTCACTGGCTCATGTGGGGCTAGTGACACTGGGCTGTTTAGTGTGGTGCTAGTGTCACGGGTTAGTGTGGGGGCTAGTTACACTGGTTAGTCTGGGGCTAGTGTCACTGCTTAGTGTGGGGCAAGTGACATTGGTTAATGTGGGGCTAGTGTCACTGGTTAGTGAGAGGCTCGTGTCACTGGCTCGTGTGGGGCTAGTGACACTGGGCTGTTTAGTGTGGGGCTAGTGTCACGGGTTAATGTGGGGGCTAGTGTCACTGGTTAGTGTGGGGCTAGTGTCACTGGTTAGTGTGGGGCTAGTGTCACTGGTTAGTGTGGGGCTAGTGACACTGGTTAGTGTGGGGCTAGTGACACTGGTTAGTGTGGGGCTACTGTCACTGGTTAGTGTGGGGCTAGTGACACTGGTTAGTGTGGGGCTAGTGTCACTGGTTAGTGTGGGGCTAGTGTCACTGGTTAGTGTGAGGCTAGTGACACTGGTTAGTGTGGGGCTAGTGACACTGGTTAGTGTGGGGCTAGAGAAGCTGCTCAGTGTGGGGCTAGTGTCACTGGTTAGTGTGTCACTGGTTAGTGTGAAGCTCGCAACATTAGTTAGTGTGGGGCAAGTGACACTGGTTCGTGTGGGCTCGTGACACTGGTTAGTGTGGGGCAATTGACACTGGTTAGTGTGGGGCTAGTGACACTGGTTCATGTTGGGCTAGCGACAGTGGTTCATGAGGGGCTAGCGACACTGGTTAGTGTGGGGCTAGTGACACTGGTTAGCATGGGGCTAGTGACATTAGTTAGCGTGGGGCAAGTGACACTGGTTAATGTGGGGCTAGAGCAAATGGTACGTGTGGGGTTCGTGACACTGGTTAGTGTGTGCTATGGTTAGTGTGGGGCTTGTGTCACTGGTTATTGTGGGGCTAGTGACACTGGTTAGTATGGGGTTACTGACACTGGTTAGTGTGGGGTTACTGACACTGGTTATTGTGGGGTAAGTGTCACTGGTTAGTATGGGGCTAGTGTCACTGGTTAGTGTGGGGCTCATGTCACTGGTTAGTCACTGGATCATGTGGGGCGAGAGTCACTGGTTAGTGTGGGGCTAGTGACACTGGTTAATGTGGAGGTAGTTATACTGGTTAGTATAGTGCTAGTGGCACTGGCTCGTGTTGCACTGGTGTCACTGGTTAGCGTGGGGCTAGTGTCACTGGTTAGTGTGTCACTTGTTAGTGTGGGGCTAGCGACATTAGTTAGTGTGGGGCTAGCGTCACTGGTTAATGTGGGGCAAGTGACACTGGTTAGTGTGGTGCAAGTGACACTGGTTAGTGTGGGGCCCGTGACACTGAATGTTGCGGGCTAGCGTCGCTTGTTAGTTTGGGCTCGCGACACTGGTTCGTGTGGGGTTCGTGACACTGGTTAGTGTGGGACAAGTGACACTGGTTAGTGTGGGTTTGTGTCACTGGTTAGTGTGGGGCAAGTGGCACTGGTTAGTATGGGGCTGGTGTCACTGGTTAGTGTGGCCTAGTGTCACTGATTAGTGTGTAGCAAGTGTCACAGTTGTTAGTGTGGAGCTAGTGATACTGGTTAGTGTTGGGCTAGTGACACTGGTTAGTGTGGTGCTAGTGACACTGGTTAGTGTGGGGCTAGAGAAGCTGCTTAGTGTGGGGTTAGAGAAGCTGCTCAGTGTGGGGCTAGTGTCACAGGTTAGTGTGGGGCTAGCGACACTGGTTAGTGTGGGACTAGTGTCACAGGTTAGTGTGGGGCTAGCGACACTGGTTAGTGTGGGGCAATTGACACTGGTTAGTGTGGGGCTAGTGACACTGGTTAGTGAGGCGACAGTGGTTCGTGAGGGGCTAGCGACACTGGTTAGTGTGGGGCTAGTGACACTGGTTAGCATGGGGCTAGCGACATTAGTTAATGTGGGGCTAGTGACACTGGTTAGTGTGGGCTATTGACACTGGTTAGTGTGAGGTTAGTGTGGGGCTCGTGTCACTGGTTAGTCTGGGGCTAGTGTCACTGGTTAGTGTGGGGCTCGTGACACTGGTTAGTGTGGTGCAAGTGACACTGGTTAGTGTGGGGCCCGTGACACTGAATGTTGCGGGCTAGCGTCGCTTGTTAGTTTGGGCTCGCGACACTGGTTAGTGTGGGGTTTGTGACACTGGTTAGTGTGGGACAAGTGACACTGGTTAGTGTGGGTTTGTGTCACTGGTTAGTGTGGGGCAAGTGGCACTGGTTAGTATGGGGCTAGTGGCACTGGTTAGTGTGGGCTAGTGTCACTGGTTAGTGTGTAGCTAGTGTCACAGTTGTTAGTGTGGAGCTAGTGATACTGGTTAGTGTGGTGCTAGTGACACTGGTTAGTGTGGTGCTAGTGACACTGGTTAGTGTGGGGCTAGAGAAGCTGGTTAGTGTGGGGCTAGAGAAGCTGCTTAGTGTGGGGCTAGAGAAGCTGGTTAGTGTGGGGCTAGAGAAGCTGCTTAGTGTGGGGCTAGAGAAGCTGCTCAGTGTCACAGGTTAGTGTGGGGCTAGCGACACTGGTTAGTGTGGGACTAGCGTCACAGGTTAGTGTGGGGCTAGCTACACTGGTTAGTGTGGGGCTAGTGACACTGGTTAGTGAGGCGCTAGCGACACTGGTTAGCATGGGGCTAGCGACATTAGTTAATGTGGGGCTAGTGACACTGGTTAGTGTGGGCTATTGACACTGGTTAGTGTGAGGTTAGTGTGGGGCTCATGTCACTGGTTAGTGTGGGGCTAGTGTCACTGGTTAGTCTGGGGCTAGTGTCACTGGTTAGTCTGGGGCTTGTGTCACTGGTTAGTCTGGGGCTTGTGTCACTGGTTAGTGTAGGGCTAGTGTCACACTGGTTAGTGTGTGGCTAGTGTCACTGGCT
The DNA here is from genome assembly GCF_044704955.1 of Pristiophorus japonicus. Taxonomy (NCBI): domain Eukaryota; kingdom Metazoa; phylum Chordata; class Chondrichthyes; family Pristiophoridae; genus Pristiophorus; species Pristiophorus japonicus. Next base: position 67,768,760 of record NC_091992.1, on the reverse strand, counting down.
TATATGTGGCTTGTGACACTGGTTAGTGTGGGGCTCGTGACACTGGTTAGTGTGGGGCAAGTGACACTGGTTAGTGTGGGGCCCGTGACACTGAATGGTGCGGGCTAGCGTCGCTTGTTAGTTTGGGCTCGCGACACTGGTTAGTGTGGGGTTCGTGACACTGGTTAGTGTGGGGCAAGTGACACTGGTTAGTGTAGGTTTGTGTCACTGGTTAGTGTGGGGCAAGTGGCACTGGTTAGTATGGGTTTGTGTCACTGGTTAGTGTGGGACAAGTGACACTGGTTAGTGTGGGTTTGTGTCACTGGTTAGTGTGGGGCAAGTGGCACTGGTTAGTATGGGGCTAGTGTCACTGGTTAGTGTGGGCTAGTGTCACTGGTTAGTGTGGGCTAGTGTCACTGGTTAGTGTGTAGCTAGTGTCACAGTTGTTAGTGTGGAGCTAGTGATACTGGTTAGTGTTGGGCTAGTGACACTGGTTAGTGTGGTGCTAGTGACACTGGTTAGTGTGGGGCTAGAGAAGCTGCTTAGTGTGGGGCTAGAGAAGCTGCTCAGTGTGGGGCTAGTGTCACAGGTTAGTGTGGGGCTAGCGACACTGGTTAGTGTGGGACTAGCGTCACAGGTTAGTGTGGGGCTAGCGACACTGGTTAGTGTGGGGCAATTGACACTGGTTAGTGTGGGGCTAGTGACACTGGTTAGTGAGGCGCTAGCGACACTGGTTAGCATGGGGCTAGCGACATTAGTTAATGTGGGGCTAGTGACACTGGTTAGTGTGGGGCTAGTGACACTGGTTAGTGTGAGGTTAGTGTGGGGCTCATGTCACTGGTTAGTGTGGGGCTCATGTCACTGGTTAGTGTGGGGCTAGTGTCACTGGTTAGTCTGGGGCTAGTGTCACTGGTTAGTCTGGGGCTTGTGTCACTGGTTAGTCTGGGGCTTGTGTCACTGGTTAGTGTAGGGCTAGTGTCACACTGGTTAGTGTGTGGCTAGTGTCACTGGCTTATATGTGGCTCGTGACACTGGTTAGTGTGGGGCTCGTGACACTGGTTAGTGTGGGGCAAGTGACACTGGTTAGTGTGGGGCCCGTGACACTGAATGGTGCGGGCTAGCGTCGCTTGTTAGTTTGGGCTCGCGACACTGGTTAGTGTGGGGTTCGTGACACTGGTTAGTGTGGGGCAAGTGACACTGGTTAGTTTAGGTTTGTGTCACTGGTTAGTGTGGGGCAAGTGGCACTGGTTAGTATGGGTTTGTGTCACTGGTTAGTGTGGGACAAGTGACACTGGTTAGTGTGGGTTTGTGTCACTGGTTAGTGTGGGGCAAGTGGCACTGGTTAGTATGGGGCTAGTGTCACTGGTTAGTGTGGGCTAGTGTCACTGGTTAGTGTGTAGCTAGTGTCACAGTTGTTAGTGTGGAGCTAGTGATACTGGTTAGTGTTGGGCTAATGACACTGGTTAGTGTGGTGCTAGTGACACTGGTTAGTGTGGGGCTAGAGAAGCTGCTTAGTGTGGGGCTAGAGAAGCTGCTCAGTGTGGGGCTAGTGTCACAGGTTAGTGTGGGGCTAGCGACACTGGTTAGTGTGTCACTGGTTAGTGTGGTGCTAGAGTCACTGGTTAGTGTGGGTCTAGAGAAGCTGCTTCATGTGGGTCGAGAGAAGCTGCTTCGTGTGGGTCTAGTGGCACTGGTTGGTCTGGGGCTAGTGTCACTGGTTAGTGTGGGGCTAGTGACACTGGTTAATGTGGAGCTAGTTATACTGGTTAGTATAATGCTAGTGGCACTGGCTAGTGTTGCACTAGTGTCACTGGTTAGCGTGGGGCTAGTGTCACTGGTTAGTGTGTCACTTGTTAGTGTGGGGCTAGCGACATTAGTTAGTGTGGGGCTAGCGTCACTGGTTAGTGTGGGTTTCGTGACACTGGTTAGTGTGGGACAAGTGACACTGGTTAGTGTGGGTTTGTGTCACTGGTTAGTGTGGGGCTCGTGACACTGGTTAGTGTGGGGCTAGTGACACTGGTTAGTGTGGTGCTAGAGTCACTGGTTAGTGTGAGTCTAGAGAAGCTGCTTCATGTGGGTCGAGAGAAGCTGCTTCGTGTGGGTCTAGTGGCACTGGTTGGTCTGGGGCTAGTGTCACTGGTTAGTGTGGGGCAAGTGACACAGGTTAGTGTGGGGCTAGTGACATTAGTTAGCGAGGGGCAAGTGACACTGGTTAATGTGGTGCTAGTGACACAGGTTAGTGTGGGGCTAGTGACATTAGTTAGCGAGGGGCAAGTGACACTGGTTAATGTGGGGCTAGATCAAATGGAACGTGTGGGGCTCGTGACACTGGATAGTGTGTGCTATGGTTAGTGTGTGGCTCGTGTCACTGGTTATTGTGGAGCTCGTGACACTGGTTAGTGTGGGGTTACTGACACTGGTTATTGTGGGGTTAGTGTCACTGGTTAGTATGGGGCTAGTGTCACTGGTTAGTGTGGGGCTCGTGTCACTGGTTAGTCACTGGATCATGTGGGGCGAGAGTCACTGGTTAGTGTGGGGCTAGTGACACTGGTTAATGTGGAGCTCGTTATACTGGTTAGTATAGTGCTAGTGGCACTGGCTAGTGTTGCACTAGTGTCACTGGTTAGCGTGGGGCTAGTGTCACTGGTTAGTGTGTCACTTGTTAGTGTGGGGCTAGCAACATTAGTTAGTGCGGGGCAAGTGACATTGGTTAGTGAGGGGCTAGTGTTAGTGTGGGGCTAGCGTCACTGGTTAGTGTGGGGCTCGCGTCACTGGTTAGTGTGGGGCTAGCGACACTGGTTAGTGTGGGACTAGTGACACTAGTTAGTGTGGGGCTAGTGTTACTGGTTAGTGTGTCACCTGTTAGTGTGGGGCTAGCGACATTAGTTAGTGCGGGGCAAGTGACATTGGTTAGTGAGGGGCTAGTGTCACTGGTTAGTGTGGGGCTGGTGACACTGGTTAGTGTGGGGCTAGTGTCACTGGTTAGTGTGGGGCTAGTGTCACTGGTTAGTGTGGGGCTAGTGACACTGGTTAGTGTGGGGCTAGTGACACTGGTTAGTGTGGGGCTAGAGAAGCTGCTCAGTGTGGGGCTAGTGACACTGGTTAGTGTGGGACTAGTGTCACTGGTTAGTGTGTCACTGGTTAGTGTGAAGCTCGCAACATTAGTTAGTGTGGGGCAAGTGACACTGGTTCGTGTGGGCTCGTGACACTGGTTAGTGTGGGGCAATTGACACTGGTTACTGTGGGGCTAGTGACACTGGTTCATGTTGGGCTAGCGACAGTGGTTCTTGAGGGGCTAGCGACACTGGTTAGTGTGGGGCTAGTGACACTGGTTAGCATGGGGCTAGTGACATTAGTTAGCGTGGGGCAAGTGACACTGGTTAATGTGGGGCTAGAGCAAATGGTACGTGTGGGGTTCGTGACACTGGTTAGTGTGTGCTATGGTTAGTGTGGGGCTTGTGTCACTGGTTATTGTGGGGCTAGTGACACTGGTTAGTATGGGGTTACTGACACTGGTTAGTGTGGGGTTACTGACACTGGTTATTGTGGGGTAAGTGTCACTGGTTAGTATGGGGCTAGTGTCACTGGTTAGTGTGGGGCTCATGTCACTGGTTAGTCACTGGATCATGTGGGGCGAGAGTCACTGGTTAGTGTGGGGCTAGTGACACTGGTTAATGTGGAGGTAGTTATACTGGTTAGTATAGTGCTAGTGGCACTGGCTCGTGTTGCACTGGTGTCACTGGTTAGCATGGGGCTAGTGTCACTGGTTAGTGTGTCACTTGTTAGTGTGGGGCTAGCGACATTAGTTAGTGTGGGGCTAGCGTCACTGGTTAATGTGGGGCAAGTGACACTGGTTAGTGTGGTGCAAGTGACACTGGTTAGTGTGGGGCCCGTGACACTGAATGTTGCGGGCTAGCGTCGCTTGTTAGTTTGGGCTCGCGACACTGGTTCGTGTGGGGTTCGTGACACTGGTTAGTGTGGGACAAGTGACACTGGTTAGTGTGGGTTTGTGTCACTGGTTAGTGTGGGGCAAGTGGCACTGGTTAGTATGGGGCTGGTGTCACTGGTTAGTGTGGCCTAGTGTCACTGATTAGTGTGTAGCAAGTGTCACAGTTGTTAGTGTGGAGCTAGTGATACTGGTTAGTGTTGGGCTAGTGACACTGGTTAGTGTTGGGCTAGTGACACTGGTTAGTGTGGTGCTAGTGACACTGGTTAGTGTGGGGCTAGAGAAGCTGCTTAGTGTGGGGTTAGAGAAGCTGCTCAGTGTGGGGCTAGTGTCACAGGTTAGTGTGGGGCTAGCGACACTGGTTAGTGTGGGACTAGTGTCACAGGTTAGTGTGGGGCTAGCGACACTGGTTAGTGTGGGGCAATTGACACTGGTTAGTGTGGGGCTAGTGACACTGGTTAGCATGGGGCTAGCGACATTAGTTAATGTGGGGCTAGTGACACTGGTTAGTGTGGGCTATTGACACTGGTTAGTGTGAGGTTAGTGTGGGGCTCGTGTCACTGGTTAGTCTGGGGCTAGTGTCACTGGTTAGTGTGGGGCTCGTGACACTGGTTAGTGTGGTGCAAGTGACACTGGTTAGTGTGGGGCCCGTGACACTGAATGTTGCGGGCTAGCGTCGCTTGTTAGTTTGGGCTCGCGACACTGGTTAGTGTGGGGTTTGTGACACTGGTTAGTGTGGGACAAGTGACACTGGTTAGTGTGGGTTTGTGTCACTGGTTAGTGTGGGGCAAGTGGCACTGGTTAGTATGGGGCTAGTGGCACTGGTTAGTGTGGGCTAGTGTCACTGGTTAGTGTGTAGCTAGTGTCACAGTTGTTAGTGTGGAGCTAGTGATACTGGTTAGTGTTGGGCTAGTGACACTGGTTAGTGTGGTGCTAGTGACACTGGTTAGTGTGGGGCTAGAGAAGCTGGTTAGTGTGGGGCTAGAGAAGCTGGTTAGTGTGGGGCTAGAGAAGCTGCTTAGTGTGGGGCTAGAGAAGCTGGTTAGTGTGGGGCTAGAGAAGCTGCTTAGTGTGGGGCTAGAGAAGCTGCTCAGTGTCACAGGTTAGTGTGGGGCTAGCGACACTGGTTAGTGTGGGACTAGCGTCACAGGTTAGTGTGGGGCTAGCGACACTGGTTAGTGTGGGGCTAGTGACACTGGTTAGTGAGGCGCTAGCGACACTGGTTAGCATGGGGCTAGCGACATTAGTTAATGTGGGGCTAGTGACACTGGTTAGTGTGGGCTATTGACACTGGTTAGTGTGAGGTTAGTGTGGGGCTCATGTCACTGGTTAGTGTGGGGCTAGTGTCACTGGTTAGTCTGGGGCTAGTGTCACTGGTTAGTCTGGGGCTTGTGTCACTGGTTAGTCTGGGGCTTGTGTCACTGGTTAGTGTAGGGCTAGTGTCACACTGGTTAGTGTGTGGCTAGTGTCACTGGCTTATATGTGGCTTGTGACACTGGTTAGTGTGGGGCTCGTGACACTGGTTAGTGTGGGGCAAGTGACACTGGTTAGTGTGGGGCCCGTGACACTGAATGGTGCGGGCTAGCGTCGCTTGTTAGTTTGGGCTCGCGACACTGGTTAGTGTGGGGTTCGTGACACTGGTTAGTGTGGGGCAAGTGACACTGGTTAGTGTAGGTTTGTGTCACTGGTTAGTGTGGGGCAAGTGGCACTGGTTAGTATGGGTTTGTGTCACTGGTTAGTGTGGGACAAGTGACACTGGTTAGTGTGGGTTTGTGTCACTGGTTAGTGTGGGGCAAGTGGCACTGGTTAGTATGGGGCTAGTGTCACTGGTTAGTGTGGGCTAGTGTCACTGGTTAGTGTGTAGCTAGTGTCACAGTTGTTAGTGTGGAGCTAGTGATACTGGTTAGTGTTGGGCTAGTGACACTGGTTAGTGTGGTGCTAGTGACACTGGTTAGTGTGGGGCTAGAGAAGCTGCTTAGTGTGGGGCTAGAGAAGCTGCTCAGTGTGGGGCTAGTGTCACAGGTTAGTGTGGGGCTAGCGACACTGGTTAGTGTGGGACTAGCGTCACAGGTTAGTGTGGGGCTAGCGACACTGGTTAGTGTGGGGCAATTGACACTGGTTAGTGTGGGGCTAGTGACACTGGTTAGTGAGGCGCTAGCGACACTGGTTAGCATGGGGCTAGCGACATTAGTTAATGTGGGGCTAGTGACACTGGTTAGTGTGGGCTATTGACACTGGTTAGTGTGAGGTTAGTGTGGGGCTCATGTCACTGGTTAGTGTGGGGCTAGTGTCACTGGTTAGTCTGGGGCTAGTGTCACTGGTTAGTCTGGGGCTTGTGTCACTGGTTAGTCTGGGGCTTGTGTCACTGGTTAGTGTAGGGCTAGTGTCACACTGGTTAGTGTGTGGCTAGTGTCACTGGCTTATATGTGGCTCGTGACACTGGTTAGTGTGGGGCTCGTGACACTGGTTAGTGTGGGGCAAGTGACACTGGTTAGTGTGGGGCCCGTGACACTGAATGGTGCGGGCTAGCGTCGCTTGTTAGTTTGGGCTCGCGACACTGGTTAGTGTGGGGTTCGTGACACTGGTTAGTGTGGGGCAAGTGACACTGGTTAGTGTGGGTTTGTGTCACTGGTTAGTGTGGGGCAAGTGGCACTGGTTAGTATGGGTTTGTGTCACTGGTTAGTGTGGGCTAGTGTCACTGGTTAGTGTGTAGCTAGTGTCACAGTTGTTAGTGTGGATCTAGTGATACTGGTTAGTGTTGGGCTAATGACACTGGTTAGTGTGGTGCTAGTGACACTGGTTAGTGTGGGGCTAGAGAAGCTGCTTAGTGTGGGGCTAGAGAAGCTGCTCAGTGTGGGGCTAGTGTCACAGGTTAGTGTGGGGCTAGCGACACTGGTTAGTGTGTCACTGGTTAGTGTGGTGCTAGAGTCACTGGTTAGTGTGGGTCAAGAGAAGCTGCTTCATGTGGGTCGAGAGAAGCTGCTTCGTGTGGGTCTAGTGGCACTGGTTGGTCTGGGGCTAGTGTCACTGGTTAGTGTGGGGCTAGTGACACTGGTTAATGTGGAGCTAGTTATACTGGTTAGTATAATGCTAGTGGCACTGGCTAGTGTTGCACTAGTGTCACTGGTTAGCGTGGGGCTAGTGTCACTGGTTAGTGTGTCACTTGTTAGTGTGGGGCTAGCGACATTAGTTAGTGTGGGGCTAGCGTCACTGGTTAGTGTGGGGCTAGTGTCACTGGTTAATGTGGGGCTCGTGACACTGGTTAGTGTGGTGCAAGTGACACTTGTTAGTGTGGGGCCCGTGACACTGAATCTTGCGGGCTAGCGTCGCTTGTTAGTTTGGGCTCGCGACACTGGTTAGTGTGGGTTTCGTGACACTGGTTAGTGTGGGACAAGTGAAACTGGTTAGTGTGGGTTTGTGTCACTGGTTAGTGTGGGGCTCGTGACACTGGTTAGTGTGGGTCGAGAGAAGCTGCTTCATGTGGGTCTAGTGGCACTGGTTGGTCTGGGGCTAGTGTCACTGGTTAGTGTGGGGCAAGTGACACAGGTTAGTGTGGGGCTAGTGACATTAGTTAGCGAGGGGCAAGTGACACTGGTTAATGTGGTGCTAGTGACACAGGTTAGTGTGGGGCTAGTGACATTAGTTAGCGAGGGGCAAGTGACACTGGTTAATGTGGTGCTAGTGACACAGGTTAGTGTGGGGCTAGTGACATTAGTTAGCGAGGGGCAAGTGACACTGGTTAATGTGGGGCTAGATCAAATGGTATGTGTGGTGCTCGTGACACTGGATAGTGTGTGCTATGGTTAGTGTGTGGCTCGTGTCACTGGTTATTGTGGAGCTCGTGACACTGGTTAGTGTGGGGTTACTGACACTGGTTATTGTGGGGTTAGTGTCACTGGTTAGTATGGGGCTAGTGTCACTGGTTAGTGTGGGGCTCGTGTCACTGGTTAGTCACTGGATCATGTGGGGCGAGAGTCACTGGTTAGTGTGGGGCTAGTGACACTGGTTAATGTGGAGCTCGTTATACTGGTTAGTATAGTGCTAGTGGCACTGGCTAGTGTTGCACTAGTGTCACTGGTTAGCGTGGGGCTAGTGTCACTGGTTAGTGTGTCACTTGTTAGTGTGGGGCTAGCAACATTAGTTAGTGCGGGGCAAGTGACATTGGTTAGTGAGGGGCTAGTGTTAGTGTGGGGCTAGCGTCACTGGTTAGTGTGGGGCTCGCGTCACTGGTTAGTGTGGGGCTAGCGACACTGGTTAGTGTGGGACTAGTGACACTAGTTAGTGTGGGGCTAGTGTTACTGGTTAGTGTGTCACCTGTTAGTGTGGGGCTAGCGACATTAGTTAGTGCGGGGCAAGTGACATTGGTTAGTGAGGGGCTAGTGTCACTGGTTAGTATGAGGCTAATGTCACACTGGTTAGTGTGGGGCTGGTGACACTGGTTAGTGTGGGGCTAGTGTCACTGGTTAGTGTGGGCTTGCGATACTGATTAGTGTGGGGCTAGTGACACTGGTTAGTGTGGGGCTAGTGACACTGGTTAGTGTGGGGCTATAGTCACTGGTTGGTGTGTCACTGGTTAGTGTCACTGGTTAGTGTGGGGCAAGTGACACTGTTAGTGTGGGGCTAGTGAAGCTGCTTAGTGTGGGGCTAGAGAATCTGCTTAGTGTGGGGCAAGTGACACTGGTTATCATGGGGCTAGCGACATTAGTTAGCGTGGGGCAAGTGACACTGGTTAGTGTGGGCTATTGACAATGGTTAGTGTGAGGCTAGTGTCACTGGTTAGTGTGGGGCTCGTGGTCACTGGTTAGTTTGGGTCTGGTGTCACTGGTTAGTGTGGGGCTAGTCATACTGGTTAGTGTGTGCTAGTGTTACTGGTTAGTCTGGGGCTAGTGTCACACTGGTTAGTATGTGGCTAGTGACAATGGTTAGTGTGGGACAAATGCCACTGGTTAGTGTGGGGCTAGTGTCACTGACTTATGTGTGGCTCGTGAGATTGGTTAGTGTGGGGCTCGTGTCGCTGGTTAGTGTCGGGCTAGTGTCACTGATTAGTTTGGGTCTAGCGTCACTGGTTAGTGTGGGGCTAGTGGCACTAGTTAGTGTGGGCTCGTGTTACTGGTTAGTGTGGGGCAAGTGACACCGGTTAGTGTGGGGTTCGTGACACCGGTTAGTGTGGGGTTCGTGACACCGGTTAGTGTGGGGCAAGTGACACCGGTTAGTGTGGGTTTGTGTCACTGGTTAGTGTGGGGCAAGTGACACTGGTTAGTTTGGAGCTAGTGTCACTGGTTGGTGTGGGCCTAGTTACACTAGTTAGTGTGGGACTAGTGTCACTGGTTAGTGTGTCACTGGTTAGTGTGAGGCTAGCGACATTAGTTAGTGTGGGGCAAGTGACACTGGTTAATGCGGAGCTCGTGACACTGGTTAGTGTGGGTCAATTGACACTGGTTAGTGTGGGGCAATTGACACTGGTTAGTGAGGCGCTAGCGACAGTGGTTCGTGAGGGGCGAGCGACACAGGTTAGTGTGGGGCTAGTGACACTGGTTAGCATGGGGCTAGCGACATTAGTTAATGTGGGGCTAGTGACACTGGTTAGTGTGGGCTATTGACACTGGTTAGTGTGGGGCTAGTGTCACTGGTTAGTCTGGGGCTTGTGTCACTGGTTAGTGTAGGGCTAGTGTCACACTGGTTAGTGTGTGGCTAGTGTCACTGGCTTATGTGTGGCTTGTGACACTGGTTAGTGTGGGGCAAGTGACACTGGTTAGTGTGGGGCCCGTGACACTGAATGGTGCGGGCTAGCGTCGCTTGTTAGTTTGGGCTCGCGACACTGGTTAGTGTGGGTTTGTGTCACTGGTGTTAGTGTGGGGCAAGTGACACTGGTTAGTATGGGGCTAGTGTCACTGGTTAGTGTGGGCTAGTGTCACTGGTTAGTGTGTAGCTAGTGTCACAGTTGTTAGTGTGGAGCTAGTGATACTGGTTAGTGCTGGGCTAGTGACACTGGTTAGTGTGGTGCTAGTGAAGCTGCTTAGTGTGGGGCTAGAGAATCTGCTTAGTGTGGGGCTAGTGACACTGGTTGGTCTGGGCCTAGTGTCACTGGTTAGTGTGGGGCTAGTGTCACTGGTTAGTCTGGGGCTTGTGTCACTGGTTAGTCTGTGGCTTGTGTCACTGGTTAGTGTAGGGCTAGTGTCACACTGGTTAGTATGTGGCTAGTGTCACTGGCTTATGTGTGGCTCGTGACACTGGTTAGTTTGGGGCTCGTGACACTGGTTAGTGTGGGGCAAGTGACACTGGTTAGTGTGGGGCCCGTGACACTGAATGGTGCGGGCTAGCGTCGCTTGTTAGTTTGGGCTCGCGACACTGGTTAGTGTGGGTTTGTGTCACTGGTGTTAGTGTGGGGCAAGTGACACTGGTTAGTATGGGGCTAGTGTCACTGGTTAGTGTGGGCTAGTGTCACTGGTTAGTGTGTAGCTAGTGTCACAGTTGTTAGTGTGGAGCTAGTGATACTGGTTAGTGCTGGGCTAGTGACACTGGTTAGTGTGGTGCTAGTGAAGCTGCTTAGTGTGGGGCTAGAGAATCTGCTTAGTGTGGGGCTAGTGACACTGGTTGGTCTGGGGCTAGTGACACTGGTTGGTCTGGGCCTAGTGTCACTGGTTAGTGTGGGGCTAGAGAAGCTGCTTAGAATGAGGCTAGAGATGCTGCTCAGTGTGGGGCTAGTGTCACAGGTTAGTGTGGGGCTAGCGACACTGGTTAGTGTGAGACTAGTGTCACTGGTTAGTGTGTCACTGGTTAGTGTGAGGCTAGCGACATTAGTTAGTGTGGGGCAAGTGACACTGGTTAATGTGGAGCTTGTGACACTGGTTAGTGTGGGCTCGTGATACTGGTTAGTGTCGGGCAATTGACACTGGTTAGTGTGGGGCTAGTGACACTGGTTCATGAGGGGCTAACGACACTGGTTAGTGTGGGGCTAGTGACACTGGTTAGCATGGGGCTAGTGACATTAGTTAGCGTGGGGCAAGTGACACTGGTTAATGTGGGGCTAGAGCAAATGGTACGTGTGGGGCTCGTGACACTGGTTAGTGTGTGCTATGGTTAGTGTGGGGCTCGTGTCACTGGTTATTGTGGGGCTAGTGACACTGGTTAGTATGGGGCTACTGACACTGGTTAGTGTGGGGTTACTGACACTGGTTATTGTGGGTTTAGTGTCACTGGTTAGTATGGGGCTCGTGTCACTGGTTAGTGTGGGGCTCGTGTCACTGGTTAGTCACTGGATCATGTGGGGCGAGAGTCACTTGTTAGTGTGGGGCTAGCGACATTAGTTAGTGCGGGGCAAGTGACATTGGTTAGTGTGGGGCTAGCGTCACTGGTTAGTGTGGGGCTGGTGACACTGGTTCGTGTGGGGCTAGCGACACTGGTTAGCGTGGGACTAGTGACACTAGTTAGTGTGGGGCTAGTGTTACTGGTTAGTGTGTCACTTGTTAGTGTGGGGCTAGCAACATTAGTTAGTGCGGGGCAAGTGACATTGGTTAGTGAGGGGCTAGTGTCACTGGTTAGTCTGAGGCTAATGTCACACTGGTTAGTATGGGGCTGGTGACACTGGTTAGTGTGGGGCTAGTGTCACTGGTTAGTGTGGGCTTGCGACACTGATTAGTGTGGGGCTAGTGACATTGGTTAGTGTGGGGCTATAGTCACTGGTTAGTGTGTCACTGGTTAGTGTCACTGGTTAGTGTGGGGCAAGTGACAGTTAGTGTGGTGCTAGTGAAGCTGCTTAGTGTGGGGCTAGAGAATTTGCTTAGTGTGGGGCTAGTGGCACTGGTTAGTGTGGGGCAAGTGACACTGGTTATCATGGGGCTAGCGACATTAGTTAGCGTGGGGCAAGTGACACTGGTTAGTGTGAGGCTAGTGACACTGGTTAGTGTGGGGCTCGTGGTCACTGGTTAGTGTGGGTCTAGTGTCACTGGTTAGTGTGGGGCTAGTGTGATTTTTAGTGTGGGGCTAGTGTCACTGGTAGTGTGGGGCTAGTGACACTGGTTAGTGTTCGCTAGTGTCACTGGTTAGTCTGGGGCTAGTGTCACTGGTTAGACTGGGGCTAGTGTCACACTGGTTAGTGTGGGGCTAGTGACACTGGTTAGCATGGGGCTAGCGACATTAGTTAATGTGGGGCTAGTGACACTGGTTAGTGTGGGCTATTGACACTGGTTAGTGTGAGGTTAGTGTGGGGCTCGTGTCACTGGTTAGTGTGGGGCTAGTGTCACTGATTAGTGTAGGGCTAGTGTCACACTGATTAGTGTGTGGCTAGTGTCACTGGCTTATGTGCGGCTCGTGACACTGGTTAGTGTGGGGCTCGTGACACTGGTTAGTGTGGGGCAAGTGACACTGGTTAGTGTGGGGTCCGTGACACTGAATGTTGCGGGTTAGCGTCGTTTGTTAGTGTGGGCTAGTGTCACTGGTTAGTGTGTAGCTAGTGTCACAGTTGTTAGTGTGGAGCTAGTGATACTGGTTAGTGTTGGGCTAGTGACACTGGTTAGTGTGGTGCTAGTGACACTGGTTAGTGTGGGGCTAGAGAAGCTGCTTAGTGTGGGGCTAGAGAAGCTGCTCAGTGTGGGGCTAGTGTCACAGGTTAGTGTGGGGCTAGCGACACTGGTTAGTGTGGGACTAGTGTCACTGGTTAGTGTGTCACTGGTTAGTGTGAGGCTAGCGACATTAGTTAGTGAGGCGCTAGCGACAGTGGTTCGTGAGGGGCTAGCGACACTGGTTAGTGTGGGGCTAGTGACACTGGTTAGCATGGGGCTAGCGACATTAGTTAGTGTGGGGCTCGTGTCACTGGTTAGTGTGGAGCTAGTGATACTGGTTAGTATAGTGCTAGTGGCACTGGATAGTGTTGCACTAGGGTCACTGGTTAGCGTGGTGCTAGTGTCACTGGTTAGTGTGTGGCTCGTGACTGGTTGGTGTGGGGCTCGTGTCATTAGTTAGTGTGGGGCTAGCGTCACGGGTTAGGGTGGGGCTAGCATCACGGGTTAGTTTGGGGCTAGCGACACTGGTTTGCATGGGACTAGTGACACTGGTTAGTGTGAGGCTAGTGTCACTGGTAAGTGTGGGGCTAGTGTCACAGGTTAGTGTGAGGCTAGCAACATTAGTTAGTGTGGGTCAAGTGACACTGGTTAATGTCGGGCTCGTGACACTGGTTCGTGTGGGGCAATTGACACTGGTTCGTGTGGGGCTAGTGACACTGGTTCATGTGGGGCTAGTGTCACTGGATAGTGTGGGCTTGCGACACTGATTAGTGTGCAGCTAGTGACACTGGTTAGTGTGGGGCTCGTGACACTGGTTAGTGTGGGGCTAGTGTCACACTGGTTAGTGTGGGGCTAGTCATACTGGTTAGTCTGGGGCTAGTGTCACTGGTTAGTCTGGGGCTAGTGTCACTGGTTAGTCTGGGGCTCGTGTCACACCGGTTAGTGTGTGGCTAGTGACACTGGTTCATGTGGGTCTAGTGTCACTGGATAGTGTGGGCTTGCGACACTGGTTAGTGTGGGGCTAGTGACACTGGTTAGTGTGGGGCTATAGTCACTGGTTAGTGTGTCACTGGTTAGTGTCACTGGTTAGTGTGGGGCAAGTGACAATGGTTAGTATGGGGCTAGTGTAACTGGTTAGTGTGGGCTAGTGTCACTGGTTAGTGTGTAGCTAGTGTCACAGTGGTTAGTGTGGGGCTAGTGACACTGGTTAGCATGGGGCTAGTGACATTAGTTAGCGAGGGGCAAGTGACACTGGTTAATGTGGTGCTGGAGTCACTGGTTAGTGTGGGGCTAGAGAAGCTGCTTCGTGTGAGTCTAGAGAAGCTGCTTCATGTGGGTCTAGTGACACTGGTTGGTCTGGGGCTAGTGTCACTGGTTAATGTGGGGCAAGTGACAATGGTTAGTATGGGGCTAGTGTAACTGGTTAGTGTGGGCTAGTGTCACTGGTTAGTGTGTAGCTAGTGTCACAGTGGTTAGTGTGGGGCTAGTGACACTGGTTAGCATGGGGCTAGTGTCATTAGTTAGCGAGGGGCAAGTGACACTGGTTAATGTGGGGCTAGAGCAATTGGTACATGTGGGGCTCGTGACACTGGTTAGTGTGTGCTATGGTTAGTGTGTGGCTCGTGTCACTGGTTATTGTGGGGCTAGTGACACTGGTTAGTATGGGGCTACCGACACTGGTTACTGACACTGGTTATTGTGGGGTTAGTGTCACTGGTTAGTATGGGGCTCGTGTCACTGGTTAGTGTGGGGCTAGTGACACTGGTTAGTGTGGGGCTATAGTCACTGGTTAGTATGTCACTGGTTAGTGTGGGGCAAGTGACACTGTTAGTGTGGGGCTAGTGAAGCTGCTTAGTGTGGGGTTAGAGAATCTGCTTAGTGTGGGGCTAGTGACACTGGTTAGTGTGGGGCAAGTGACACAGGTTATCATGGGGCTAGCGACATTAGTTAGCGTGGGCCAAGTGACACTGGTTAGTGTGGGCTATTGACAATGGTTAGTGTGAGGCTAGTGACACTGGTTAGTGTGGGGCTCGTGGTCACTGGTTAGTGTGGGGCTCGTGGTCACTGGTTAGTGTGGGGCTAGTGTGATTTTTAGTGTGGGGCTAGTGTCACTGGTAGTGTGCGGCTAGTGACACTGGTTAGTCTGGGGCTAGTGTCACTGGTTAGACTGGGGCTAGTGTCACACTGGTTAGTGTGGGCTAGTCATACTGGTTAGTGTGTGCTAGTGTCACTGGTTTGTCTGGGGCTAGTGTCACTGGTTAGTGTGGGGCTAGCATCACTGGTTAGTGTGGGGCTAGTGTCACTGGCTTATGTGTGGCTCGTGAGATTGGTTAGTGTGGGTTCGTGTCACAGTGGTTAGTGTGGGCCTAGTGACACTGGTTTGTGTGGGCTAGTGATACTGTTTCGTGTGAGCTCGTGTCACAGGTTAGTTTGGCCCAGTGTTACTGGTTAGTGTGGGGCTAGTTTCACTGGCTCGTGTGGGGCTAGTGACACTGGGCTGTTTAGTGTGGGGCTAGTGTCATGGGTTAGTGTGGGGGCTAGTTACACTGGTTAGTATGAGGCTAGTGTCACTGGTTAGTGTGGGGCTAGTGTCACTGGTTAGTGTGGGGCAAGTGACATTGGTTAATGTGGGGCTAGTGTCACTGGTTAGTGAGGGGCTCGTGTCACTGGCTCGTGTGGGGCTAGTGACACTGGGCTGTTTAGTGTGGGGCTAGTGTCACGGGTTAATGTGAGGGCTAGTGACACTGGTTAGTGTGTGGCTAGTGACACTGGTTAGTGTGGGGCTAGAGAAACTGCTTAGTGTGGGGCTAGAGAAGCTGCTCAGTGTGGGGCTAGTGTCACAGGTTAGTATGGAGCTAGTGACACTGGTTAGTGTGGGGCTAGTGTCACTGGTTAGTGAGGGGCTCGTGTCACTGGCTCGTGTGGGGCTAGTGACACTGGGCTGTTTAGTGTGGGGTTAGTGTCACGGGTTAATGTGAGGGTTAGTGACACTGGTTAGTGTGTGGCTAGTGACACTGGTTAGTGTGGGGCTAGAGAAGCTGCTTAGTGTGGGGCTAGAGAAGCTGCTCAGTGTGGGGCTAGTGTCACAGGTTAGTATGGAGCTAGTGACACTGGTTAGTGTGGGACTAGTGTCACTGGTTAGTGTGTCACTGGTTAGTGTGAGGCTCGCAACATTAGTTAGTGTGGTGCAAGTGACACTGGTTAATGTGGAGCTTGTGACACTGGTTAGTGTGGGCTCGTGACACTGGTTAGTGTGGGGCAATTGACACTGGTTAGTGTGGGGCTAGTGACACTGGTTCATGAGGGGCTAGCGACAGTGGTTCATGAGGGGCTAGCGACACTGGTTAGTGTGGGGCTAGTGACACTGGTTAGCATGGGGCTAGTGACATTAGTTAGCGTGGGGCAAGTGACACTGGTTAATGTGGGGCTAGAGCAAATGGTACGTGTGGGGCTCGTGACACTGGTTAGTGTGTGCTATGGTTAGTGTGGGGCTCATGTCACTGGTTATTGTGGGGCTAGTGACACTGGTTAGTATGGGGTTACTGACACTGGTTAGTGTGGGGTTACTGACACTGGTTATTGTGGGGTTAGTGTCACTGGTTAGTGTGGGGCTCGTGTCACTGGTTAGTCACTGGATCATGTGGGGCGAGAGTCACTGGTTAGTGTGGGGCTAGTGACACTGGTTAATGTGGAGCTAGTTATGCTGGTTAGTATAGTGCTAGTGGCACTGGCTAGTGTTGCACTAGTGTCACTTGTTAGTGTGGGGCTAGCGTCACTGGTTAGTGTGGGGCTAGTGACACTGGTTAATGTCGAGCTAGTTATGCTGGTTAGTATAGTGCTAGTGGCACTGGCTAGTGTTGCACTAGTGTCACTGGTTAGCGTGGGGCTAGTGTCACTGGTTAGTGTGTCACTGGTTAGTGTGGGGCTAGCGTCACTGGTTAGTGTGGGGCTAGCGTCACTGGTTAATGTGGGGCAAGTGACACTGGTTAGTGTGGGGCTCGTGACACTGGTTAGTGTGGTGCAAGTGACACTGGTTAGTGTGGGGCCCTTGACACTGAATGTTGCGGGCTAGCGTCGCTTGTTAGTTTGGGCTCGCGACACTGGTTAGTGTGGGACAAGTGACACTGGTTAGTGTGGGTTTGTGTCACTGGTTAGTGTGGGGCAAGTGGCACTGGTTAGTATGGAGCTAGTGTCACTGGTTAGTGTGGGCTAGTGTCACTGGTTAGTGTGTAGCTAGTGTCACAGTTGTTAGTGTGGAGCTAGTGATACTGGTTAGTGTTGGGCTAGTGACACTGGTTAGTGTGGTGCTAGTGACACTGGTTAGTGTGGGGCTAGAGAAGCTGCTTAGTGTGGGGCTAGAGAAGCTGCTCAGTGTGGGGCTCGTGTCACAGGTTAGTGTGGGGCTAGTGTCACAGGTTAGTGTGGGGCTAGCGACACTGGTTAGTGTGGGGCTAGCGACACTGGTTAGTGTGGGGCAATTGACACTAGTTAGTGAGGCGCTAGCGACAGTGGTTCGTGAGGGGCTAGCGATACTGGTTAGTGTGGGGCTAGTGACACTGGTTAGCATGGGGCTAGCGACATTAGTTAATGTGGGGCTAGTGACACTGGTTAGTGTGGGCTATTGACACTGGTTAGTGTCACTGTTTAGTGTAGGGCTCGTGTCACTGGTTAGTGTGGGGCTAGTGTCACTGGTTAGTCTGGGGCTAGTGTCACTGGTTAGTCTGGGGCTTGTGTCACTGGTTAGTGTAGGGCTAGTGTCACACTGGTTAGTGTGTGGCTAGTGTCACTGGCTTATGTGGGGCTCGTGACACTGGTTAGTGTGGGGCTCGTGACACTGGTTAGTGTGGGGCAAGTGACACTGGTTAGTGTGGGGCCCGTGACACTGAATGGTGCGGGCTAGCGTCGCTTGTTAGTTTGGGCTAGCGAAACTGGTTAGTGTGGGGCTAGTGACACTGGTTAGCATGGGGCTAGTGACATTAGTTAGCGTGTGGCAAGTGACACTGGTTAATGTGGGGCTAGAGCAAATGGTACGTGTGGGACTCATGACACTGGTTAGTGTGTGCTATGGTTATTGTGGGGCTCGTGTCACTGGTTATTGTGGGGCTAGTGATACTGGTTAGTATGGGGCTACCGACACTGGTTAGTGTGGGGTTACCGACACTGGTTATTGTGGGGCTAGTGTCACTGGTTAGTGTGGGGCTAGTGACACTGGTTAGTGTGGTGCTAGTGACACTGGTTAGTGTGGGGCTAGAGAAGCTGCTTAGTGTGGGGCTAGAGAAGCTGCTTAGTGTGGGGCTAGAGAAGCTGCTCAGTGTGGGGCTCGTGTCACAGGTTAGTGTGGGGCTAGTGTCACAGGTTAGTGTGGGGCTAGCGACACTGGTTAGTGTGGGGCTAGCGACACTGGTTAGTGTGGGGCAATTGACACTGGTTAGTGAGGCGCTAGCGACAGTGGTTCGTGAGGGGCTAGCGATACTGGTTAGTGTGGGGCTAGTGACACTGGTTAGCATGGGGCTAGCGACATTAGTTAATGTGGGGCTAGTGACACTGGTTAGTGTGGGCTATTGACACTGGTTAGTGTCACTGGTTAGTGTAGGGCTCGTGTCACTGGTTAGTGTGGGGCTAGTGTCACTGGTTAGTCTGGGGCTAGTGTCACTGGTTAGTCTGGGGCTTGTGTCACTGGTTAGTGTTGGGCTAGTGTCACACTGGTTAGTGTGTGGCTAGTGTCACTGGCTTATGTGTGGCTCGTGACACTGGTTAGTGTGGGGCTCGTGACACTGGTTAGTGTGGGGCAAGTGACACTGGTTAGTGTGGGGCCCGTGACACTGAATGGTGCGGGCTAGCGTCGCTTGTTAGTTTGGGCTCGCGACACTGGTTAGTGTGGGGTTCGTGACACTGGTTAGTGTGGGGCAAGTGACACTGGTTAGTGTGGGTTTGTGTCACTGGTTAGTGTGGGACAAGTGACACTGGTTAGTATGGGGCTAGTGTCACTGGTTAGTGTGTAGCTAGTTTCACAGTTGTTAGTGTGGTGCTAGTGATACTGGTTAGTGTTGGGCTTGTGACACTGGTTACTGTGGTGCTAGTGACACTGGTTACTGTGGTGCTAGTGACACTGGTTAGTGTGGGGCTAGATAAACTGCTTAGTATGGGGCTAGAGAAGCTGCTTAGTATGAGGCTAGAGAAGCTGCTCAGTGTGGGGCTAGTGTCACAGGTTAGTGTGGGACTAGTGTCACTGGTTAGTGTGTGCCTGGTTCGTGTGAGGCTAGCGACATTAGTTAGTGAGGCACTAGCGACATTGGTTCGTGAGTGGCTAGCGACACTGGTTAGTGTGGGGCTAGTGACACTGGTTAGCATGGGGCTAGCGACATTAGTTAGTGTGCAGCTAGTGACACTGGTTAGTGTGGGGCTAGTGACACTGGTTAGTGTGGGGCTAGTGTCACTGGTTAGTGTGGGCTCATGAGACTGGTTAGTGTGGGGCTAGTGACACTGGTTAGTGTGGGGCTATAGTCACTGGTTAGTGTGTCACTGGTTAGTGTCACTGGTTAGTGTGGGGCAAGTGACACTGTTCGTGTGGGGCTAGTGAAGCTGCTTAGTGTGGGGCTAGAGAATCTGCTTAGTGTGGGGCTAGTGACACTGGTTATCATGGGGCTAGCGACATTAGTTAGCGTGGGGCAAGTGACACTGGTTAGTGTGGGCTATTGACACTGGTTAGTGTGGGGCTCGTGGTCACTGGTTAGTGTGGGGCCCGTGACACTGGTTAGTGTGGGGCTCGTGACACTGGTTAGTGTGTCACTGGTTAGTGTGGTGCTAGAGTCACTGGGTAGTGTGGGGCTAGAGAAGCTGCTTCGTGTGAGTCTAGAGAAGCTACTTCATGTGGGTCGAGAGAAGCTGCTTCGTGTGGGTCTAGTGACACTGGTTGGTCTGGGG
Source organism: Pristiophorus japonicus (assembly GCF_044704955.1). Classification (NCBI taxonomy): domain Eukaryota; kingdom Metazoa; phylum Chordata; class Chondrichthyes; family Pristiophoridae; genus Pristiophorus; species Pristiophorus japonicus. Next base: position 67,749,410 of record NC_091992.1, on the reverse strand, counting down.
CTAGTGTCACTGGTTAGTGTGGGGCAAGTGACAATGGTTAGTATGGGGCTAGTGTAACTGGTTAGTGTGGGCTAGTGTCACTGGTTAGTGTGTAGCTAGTGTCACAATGGTTAGTGTGGGGCTCGTGACACTGGTTAGCATGGGGCTAGTGACATTAGTTAGCGAGGGGCAAGTGACACTGGTTAATGTGGGGCTAGAGCAATTGGTACGTGTGGGGCTCGTGACACTGGTTAGTGTGTGCTATGGTTAGTGTGTGGCTCGTGTCACTGGTTATTGTGGGGCTAGTGACACTGGTTAGTATGGGGCTACCGACACTGGTTATTGTGGGGTTACTGACACTGGTTATTGTGGGGTTAGTGTCACTGGTTAGTATGGGGCTCGTGTCACTGGTTAGTCACTGGATCATGTGGGGCGAGAGTCACTGGTTAGTGTGGGGCTAGTGACACTGGTTAATGTGGAGCAAGTTATACTGGTTAGTATAGTGCTAGTGGCACTGGCTAGTGTTGCACTCGTGACACTGGTTAGTATGGGGCTATTGACAATGGTTAGTGTGAGGCTAGTGACACTGGTTAGTGTGGGGCTCGTGGTCACTGGTTAGTGTGGGTCTAGCGTCACTGGTTAGTGTGGGACGTGCGTCACTGGTAAGTGTGGGGCTAGTGTCACTGGTAAGTGTGGGGCTATAGTCACTGGTTAGTGTGTCACTGGTTCGTGTCACTGGTTAGTGTGGGGCTAGTGTGGGCTCATGACACTGGTTAGTGTGGGGCTAGTGACACTGGTTAGTGTGGGGCTATAGTCACTGGTTAGTATGTCACTGGTTAGTGTCACTGGTTAGTGTGGGGCAAGTGACACTGTTAGTGTGGGGCTAGTGAAACTGCTTAGTGTGGGGTTAGAGAATCTGCTTAGTGTGGGGCTAGTGACACTGGTTAGCGTGGGGCAAGTGACACAGGTTATCATGGGGCTAGCGACATTAGTTAGCGTGGGGCAAGTGACACTGGTTAGTGTGGGCTATTGACAATGGTTAGTGTGAGGCTAGTGACACTGGTTAGGTGGGGCTCGTGGTCACTGGTTAGTGTGGGTCTAGTGTCACTGGTTAGTGTGGGGCTAGTGTGATTTTTAGTGTGGGGCTAGTGTCACTGGTTAGTCTGGGGCTAGTGTCACACTGGTTAGTGTGGGCTAGTCATACTGGTTAGTGTGTGCTAGTGTCACTGGTTAGTCTGGGGCTAGTGTCACTGGTTAGTTTGGGTCTAGAGTCACTGGTTAGTGTGGGGCTAGTGGCACTAGTTAGTGTCAGCTCGTGTTACTGGTCAGTGTGGGGCTAGTGACATGGGTTAGTGTGGTGCTAGTGAGGGGTTAGTGTGGGGCAAGTGACACCGGTTAGTGTGGGGCAAGTGACACCGGTTAGTGTGGGGCAAGTGACACCGGTTAGTGTGGGGCAAGTGACACCGGTTAGTGTGGGTTTGTGTCACTGGTTAGTGTGGGGCAAGTGACACTGTTAGTGTGGGACTAGTGAAACTGCTTAGTGTGGGGTTAGAGAATCTGCTTAGTGTGGGGCTAGTGACACTGGTTAGCGTGGGGCAAGTGACACAGGTTATCATGGGGCTAGCGACATTAGTTAGCGTGGGGCAAGTGACACTGGTTAGTGTGGGCTATTGACAATGGTTAGTGTGAGGCTAGTGACACTGGTTAGTGTGGGGCTCGTGGTCACTGGTTAGTGTGGGTCTAGTGTCACTGGTTAGTGTGGGGCTAGTGTGATTTTTAGTGTGGGGCTAGTGTCACTGGTAGTGTGGGGCTAGTGACACTGGTTAGTCTGGGGCTAGTGTCACTGGTTAGTCTGGGGCTAGTGTCACTGATTAGACTGGGGCTAGTGTCACACTGGTTAGTGTGGGCTAGTCATACTGGTTAGTGTGTGCTAGTGTCACTGGTTAGTCTGGGGCTAGTGTCACTGGTTAGTTTGGGTCTAGAGTCACTGGTTAGTGTGGGGCTCGTGGCACTAGTTAGTGTCAGCTCGTGTTACTGGTCAGTGTGGGGCTAGTGACATGGGTTAGTGTGGTGCTAGTGAGGGGTTAGTGTGGGGCAAGTGACACCGGTTAGTGTGGGGCAAGTGACACCGGTTAGTGTGGGGCAAGTGACACCGGTTAGTGTGGGGTTCGTGACACCGGTTAGTGTGGGGCAAGTGACACCGGTTAGTGTGGGTTTGTGTCACTGGTTAGTGTGGGGCAAGTGACACTGGTTAGTGTGTAGCTAGTGTCACAGTGGTTAGTGTGGTGCTAGTGACACAGGTTAGTGTTGGGCTAGTGGTACTGGTTAGTGTGGGCCTAGTGACACTGGTTTGTGTCGGCTAGTGATACTGTTTAGTGTGAGCTCGTGTCACAGGTTAGTTTGGCCCAGTGTTACTGGTTAGTGTGGGGCTAGTTTCACTGGTTAGTGTGGAGCTAGTGTCACTGGTTAGTGTGGGCTCGTGACACTGGTTAGTGTGGGGCTAGTGACACTGGTTAATGCGGAGCTTGTGATACTGGTTAGTGTGGGCTCGTGACACTGGTTAGTGTGGGGCTAGTGACACTGGTTAGTGTGGGGCTAGTGACACTGGTTAGTGAGGCGCTCGCGACAGTGGTTCGTGAGGGGCTAGCGACACTGGTTCGTGTGGGCTATTGACACTGGTTAGTGTGGGCTACTGACACTGGTTAATGTGAGGCTAGTGACACTGGTTAGTGTGGGGCTCGTGTCACTGGTTAGTGTGGGGCTAGTGTCACTAGTTAGTGTGGGGCTCGTGACACTGGTTAGTGTGGGGCTAGTGTCATGGTTAGTGTGTCACTAGTTAGTGTGGTGCTAGAGCCACTGGTTAGTGTGGGTCTAGAGAAGCTGCTTCGTGTGGGTCGAGAGAAGCTGCTTCGTGTGGGTCTAGTGACACTGGTTGGTCTGGGGCTAGTGTCACTGGTTAGTGTGGGGCAAGTGACTGGTTAGTATGGGGCTAGTGTAACTGGTTCGTGTGGGCTAGTGTCACTGGTTAGTGTGTCACTTGTTATTGTGGGGCTCGCGACATTAGTTAGTGCGGGGCAAGTGACATTGGTTAGTGTGGGGCTAGCATCACTGGTTCGTGTGGGGCTCGCGTCACTGGTTCGTGTGGGGCTAGTGTCACTGGTTAGTGTGGGCTTGCGACACTGATTAGTGTGCAGCTAGTGACACTGGTTAGTATGGGGCTCGTGACACTGGTTAGTGTGGGGCTAGTGTGGGCTCATGACACTGGTTAGTGTGGGGCTAGTGACACTGGTTCGTGTGTCACTGGTTAGTGTGGGGAAGTGATGCTGTTAGTGTGGGGCGAGAGAAGCTGCTCAGTGTGGGGCTAGTGTCACAGGTTAGTGTGAGGCTAGCGACATTACTTAGTGTGGGTCAAGTGACACTGGTTAATGTAGGGCTCGTGACACTGGTTAGTGTGCGCTCGTGACACTGGTTAGTGTGGGGCTAGTGACACTGCTTCATGTGGGGCTAGCGACAGTGGTTCATGAGGGGCTAGCGACACTGGTTAGTGTGGACTCGTGACATTGGTTCATGTTGGGCTAGCGACAGTGGTTAGTGTGGGCTAGCGACACTGGCGAGCATGGGGCTAGCGACATTTGTTAGCTTGGGGCAAGTGACACTGGTTAATGTGGAGCGAGAGCAAATGGTACGTGTGGGGCAAGTGACACTTGTTAGTGTCAGGCTGGTGTGACTGGTTAGTGTGTGGCTAGAGAAACTGGTTAGTTTGAGGCTAGTGAAAGTGGTTAGTGTGCGGCTAGTGACACTGGTTAGTGTGTCACCGGTTAGTGTGGGGCTGGTGTCACTGGTTAGTGTGGGGCTAGAGAAACTGCTTAGTGTGCGGCTAGTGACACTGGTTAGTGTGTGGCTTGTGACTGGTTGGTGTGGGGCTAGTGTCATTAGTTATTGTGGGGATAGTGTCACTGGTTAGTGCGGGGCAAGTGACATTGGTTAATGTGGGGCTAGTGTCAATGGTTAGTGAGGGGCTAGTGTCACTGGCTCGTATGGGGCTAGTGACACTGGGCTGTTTAGTGTGGGGCTAGTGTCACGGGTGAGTGTGGGGGCTAGTTACACTGGTTAGTATGAGGTTAGTGTGGGGCTAGTGTCACTGGTTAGTGTGGGGCTTGCGACACTGGTTAGTGTGAGGCTAGTGTGGGCTCATGACACTGGTTAGTGTGGGGCTAGTGTCACTGGTTAGTGTGGGGCTATTGTCACTGGTTAGTATGGGGCTAGTGTTGGCTCATGACACTGGTTAGTGCGAGTTACACTGTTTAGCATGGGGTTAGCGACACTGGTTAGTGTGAGGCTAGTGTCACTGGTTAGTGTGTGGCTAGTGACACTGGTTAGTATGGGGCTAGTGTGGGCTCATGACACTGGTTAGTGCGAGCGACACTGGTTAGTGTGGGGCTAGTGACACTGGTTAGTGTGAGGCTAGTGTCACTGGTTAGTGTGTGGCTAGTGACACTGGTTAGTATGGGGCTAGTGTGGGCTCATGACACTGGTTAGTGTGGGGCTAGTGTCACTGGTTAGTGTGGGGCTATTGTCACTGGTTAGTATGGGGCTAGTGTTGGCTCATGACACTGGTTAGTGTGGGGCAAGTGGCGCTGTTAGTGTGGCACTAGAGAAGCTGCTTAGTGTGGGGCTAGAGAATCTGCTTAGTGTGGAGCTAGTGACACTAGTTGGTCTGGGCCTAGTGTCACTGGTTAGTGTGGGGCTAGATAAGCTGCTTAAAATGAGGCTAGAGATGCTGCTCAGTGTGGGGCTAGTGTCACAGGTTATTGTGGGGCTACCGACACTGGTTAGTATGGGGCTACCGACACTGGTTAGTGTGGGGTTACTGACACTGGTTATTGTGGGGTTAGTGTCACTGGTTAGTATGGGGCTAGTGTCACTGGTTAGTGTGGGGCTCGTGTCACTGGTTAGTCACTGGATCATGTGGGGCGAGAGTCACTGGTTAGTGTGGGGCTAGTGACACTGGTTAATGTGGAGCTAGTTATACTGGTTAGTATAGTGCTAGTGGCACTGGCTAGTGTTGCACTAGTGTCACTGGTTAACGTGGGGCTAGTGTCACTGGTTAGTGTGTCACTTGTTAGTGTGGGGCTAGCGACATTAGTTAGTGTGGGGCTAGTGTCACTGGTTAGTGTGGGGCTAGTGTCACTGGTTAGTGTGGGACTAGTGACACTAGTTAGTGTGGGGCTACTGTTACTGGTCAGTGTGTCAATTGTTAGTGTGGGGCTAGCGACATTAGTTAGTGCGGGGCAAGTGACATTGGTTAGTGAGGGGCTAATGTCACACTGGTTAGTATGAGGCTAATGTCACACTGGTTAGTGTGGGCTCATGACACGAGGTTAGTGTGGGGCTAGTGACACTGGTTAGTGTGGGGCTATAGTCACTGGTTAGTGTGTCACTGGTTAGTGTGGAGCTAGTGAAGCTGCTTAGTGTGGGGCTAGAGAATCTGCTTAGTGTGAGGCTAGTGACACTGGTTAGTGTGGGGCAAGTGACACTGGTTAGTGTGGGGCAAGTGACACTGTTTATCATGGGGCTAGCGACATTAGTTAGCGTGGGGCAAGTGACACTGGTTAGTGTGAGGCTAGTGACACTGGTTAGTGTGGGGCTCGTGGTCACTGGTTAGTGTGGGGCCCGTGACACTGAATGGTGCGGGCTAGCGTCGCTTGTTAGTTTGGGCTCGCGACACTTGTTAGTGTGGGGTTCGTGACACTGGTTAGTGTGGGGCAAGTGACACTGGTTAGTGTGGGTTTGTGTCACTGGTTAGTGTGGGGCAAGTGACACTGGTTAGTATGGGGCTAGTGTCACTAGTTAGTGTGGGATAGTGTCACTGGTTAGTGTGTAGCTAGTGTCACAGTGGTTAGTTTGGGGCTAGAGAAGCTGCTCAGTGTGGGGCTAGAGAAGCTGCTTAGTATGAGGCTAGAGAAGCTGCTTAGTGTGGGGCTAATGTCACAGGTTAGTGTGGGGCTAGCGACACTGGCTAGTGTGGGACTAGCGTCACAGGTTAGTGTGTCACTGGTTAGTGTGAGGCTAGCGAAATTAGTTAGTGAGGCGCTAGCGACAGTGGTTTGTGAGGGGCTAGCGACACTGGTTAGTGTGGGGCTAGTGTCACTGGTTAGTGTGGGACTAGTGTCACTGGTTAGTGTGTCACTGGCTAGTGTGAGGCTAGCGACATTAGTTAGTGTGGGGCAAGTGACACTGGTTCATGTGGGGCTAGCGACAGTGGTTCGTGAACGGCTAGCGACACTGGTTAGTGTGGGGCTAGTGACACGGGTTAGCATGGGACTAGCGACATTAGTTAGGGGGGGGCAAGTGACACTGGTTAATGTGGGGCTGGAGCAAATGGTATGTGTGGGCCTCGTGACTGGTTAGTGTGTGGCTAGTGTGGGCTCATGACACTGGTTAGTGTGGGGTTAGTGTCACTGGTTAGTGTGGGGCTAGTGTCACTGGTTAGTATGGGGCTACTGACACCGGTTAGTGTGGGGCTAGTGTCACTGGTTAGTGTGAGGCTTGTGTCACTGGTTAGTGTAGGGCTAGTGTCACAGGTTCGTGTGGAGCTAGTTATACTGGTTGTTTTTGCTGCTAGTGGCACTGGCTAGTGTTGCACTAGTGTCACTGGTTAGCGTGGGGCTAGTGTCACTGGTTAGTGTGTGGCTCATGACTGGTTAGTGTGTGACTCGTGACTGGTTGGTATGGGGCTCATGTCATTAGTTAGTGTGGGGCTAGCGACACTGGTTAGCTTGGGACTAGTCACACTAGTTAGTGTGGGGCTAGCGACACTGGTTAGCTTGGGACTAGTCACACTAGTTAGTGTGGGGCTAGTGTCACTGGTTAGTGTGCCACTTGTTAGTGTGGGGCTGGTGTCGCTGGTTAGTGTGGGCTTGCGACACAGATTAGTGTGCAGCTAGTGACTCTGGTTAGTGTGGGGCTAGTGTCACTGGTTAGTGTGGGGCTAGTATCACTGGTTAGTGTGTGGCTAGTGACTGGTTAGTGTGGGCTCATGACACTGGTTAGCGTGGGGCTAGTGTCACTGGTTAGTGTGGCGCTAGAGAAGCTGCTTAGTGTGGGGCTAGTGACACTGGTTAGTGTGGGGCTAGAGAAGCTGCATCGTATGGGGCTAGTGTCACTGGTTAGTGTGTCACTGGTTAGTGTGAGGCTAGCGACATTAGTTAGTGTGGGGCAAGTGACACTCGTTAATGTGGGGCGAGAGCAAATGGTACTTGTGGGGCTCGTGACACTGGTTAGTGTGTGGCTAGTGTGGGCTCATGACACTGGTTAGTGTGGGGCTAGTGTCACTGGTTAGTGTGTCACTGGTTAGTGTGGGGCTAGTGAAGCTGCTTAGTGTGGGGCTAGTGACACTAGTTAGTGTGTGGCTAGTGACACTGGTTAGTGTGGGGCAAGTGACACTGGTTAGTGTGGGGCAAGTGACACTGAATGGTGCGGGCTAGCATCGCTTGTTAGTTTGGGCTCGCGACACTGGTTAGTGTGGGGTTCGTGACACTGGTTAGTGTGGGGCAAGTGACACTGGTTAGTGTAGGTTTGTGTCACTGGTTAGTGTGGGGCAAGTGACACTGGTTAGTATGGGGCTAGTGTCACTAGTTAGTGTGGGCTAGTGTCACTGGTTAATGTGTAGCTAGTGATACTGGTTAGTGTTGGGCTAGTGTCACTCGTTAGTGTAGTGCTAGTGACAATGGTTAGTGTGAGGCTAGTGACACTGGTTAGTGTGGGGCTCGTGGTCACTGGTTAGTGTGGGGCCCGTGACACTGAATGGTGCGGGCTAGCGTCGCTTGTTAGTTTGGGCTCGCGACACTGGTTAGTGTGGGGTTCGTGACACTGGTTAGTGTGGGGCAAGTGACACTGGTTAGTGTAGGTTTGTGTCACTGGTTAGTGTGGGGCAAGTGACACTGGTTAGTATGGGGCTAGTGTCACTAGTTAGTGTAGTGCTAGTGACACTGGTTAGTTTGGGGCTAGAGAAGCTGCTCAGTGTGGGGCTAGAGAAGCTGCTTAGTATGAGGCTAGAGAAGCTGCTCAGTGTGAGGCTAATGTCACAGGTTAGTGTGGGACTAGTGTCACTGGTTAGTGTGTCACTGGTTAGTGTGAGGCTAGCGAAATTAGTTAGTGAGGCGCTAGCGACAGTGGTTCGTGAGGGGCTAGCGTCACTGGTTAGTGTGGGACTAGTGTCACTGGTTAGTGTGTCACTGGCTAGTGTGAGGCTAGCGACATTAGTTAGTGTGGGGCAAGTGACACTGGTTCATGTGGGGCTAGCGACAGTGGTTCGTGAGCGGCTAGCGACACTGGTTAGTGTGGGGCTAGTGACACTGGTTAGTGTGGGGCTAGTGACATGGGTTAGCATGGGGCAAGTGACACTGGTTAATGTGGGGCTGGAGCAAATGGTATGTGTGGGCCTCGTGACTGGTTAGTGTGTGGCTAGTGTGGGCTCATGACACTGGTTAGTGTGGGGCTAGTGTCACTGGTTAGTGTGGGGCTAGTGTCACTGGTTAGTATGGGGCTACTGACACCGGTTAGTGTGGGGCTAGTGTCACTGGTTAGTGTGAGGCTTGTGTCACTGGTTAGTGTAGGGCTAGTGTCACAGGTTAGTGTGGAGCTAGTTATACTGGTTAGTATGCTGCTACTGGCACTGGCTAGTGTTGCACTAGTGTCACTGGTTAGCGTGGGACTAGTGTCACTGGTTAGTGTGTGGCTCGTGACTGGTTAGTGTGTGACTCGTGACTGGTTGGTATGGGGCTCATGTCATTAGTTAGTGTGAGGCTAGCGACACTGGTTAGCTTGGGACTAGTCACACTAGTTAGTGTGGGGCTGGTGTCGCTGGTTAGTGTAGGCTTGCGACACAGATTAGTGTGCAGCTAGTGACTCTGGTTAGTGTGGGGCCAATATCACTGGTTAGTGTGTGGCTAGTGACTGGTTAGTGTGGGGCTAGTGTGGGCTCATGACACTGGTTAGCGTGGGGCTAGTGTCACTGGTTAGTGTGGCGCTAGAGAAGCTGCTTAGTGTGGGGCTAGTGACACTGGTTAGTGTGGGGCTAGTGTCACTGGTTAGTGTGGGGCTAGAGAAGCTGCATCATATGTGGCTAGTGTCACTGGTTAGTGTGTCACTGGTTAGTGTGAGGCTAGCGACATTAGTTAGTGTGGGGCAAGTGACACTCGTTAATGTGGGGCGAGAGCAAATGGTACTTGTGGGGTTCGTGACACTGGTTAGTGTGTGGCTAGTGTGGGCTCATGACACTGGTTAGTGTGGGGCTAGTGTCACTGGTTAGTGTGTCACTTGTTAGTGTGGGGCTAGCGACATTGGTTAATGTGGGGCTAGTGTCACTGGTTAGTGAGGGGCTAGTGTCACTGGTTCATGTGGAGCTAGTGACACTGGTTAGTGTGGAGCTAGTGACAATGGTTAGTGTGGGGCTGGTGTCACTGGTTAGTGTGGGCTTGCGACACAGATTAGTGTGGGGCTAGTGACACTGGTTAGTGTGGGGCTAGTGTCACTGGTTAGTGTGTGGCGAGTGACACTGGTTAGTGCGTGGCGAGTGACACTAGTTAGTGTGGGGCTAGTGTGGGCTCATGACACTGGTTAGTGTGGGGCTCGTGACAGTGGTTAATGTGGGGCTATTGTCACTGGTTAATGTGTGGCTAGCGTCACTGGTTAGTGTGGGGCTAGTGTCACTGGTTAGTGTGTCGCTGGTTAGTGTGAGGCTAGCGACATTAGTTAGTGTGGGACAAGTGACAATGGTTAATGTGGAACTTGTGACACTGGTTAGTGTGGGCTCGTGACACTGGTTAGTGTGGGGCAATTGACACTGGTTCATGTGGGGCTAGCGACACTGGTTCGTGAGGGGCTAGCGACATTAGTTAGCGTGGGGCAAGTGACACTGGTTAATGTGGGGCGAGAGCAAATGGTACCTGTGGGGCTCGTGACACTGGTTAGTGTGTGTTATGGTTAGTGTGGGGCTCATGTCACTGGTTAGTGTGGGGCTCGTGTCACTGGTTAGTGTGGAGCTCGTGTCACTGGTTAGTGTGGGGCTAGTGACACTGGTTAGTGTGTGCTATGGTTAGTGTGGGGCTCGTGTCACTGGTTAGTGTGGGGCTAGTGACACTGGTTAGTGTGGGCTTGCGACACTGGTTATTGCGGGGCTAGTGTCACTGGTTAGTGTGGGGTTACTGACATCGGTTATTGTGGGGCTAGTGTCACTGGTTAGTATGGGGCTACTGACACTGGTTAGTGTGGGGCTAGTGACATTGGTTCGTGTGGGCTTGCGACACTGGTTAGTGAGGGGCTAGTGTCACTGGTTAGTGTGGGGCTAGTGACAATGGTTAGTGTGGGGCTTGTGACACTGGTTAGTGTGGGGCTAGTGACATTGGTTCGTGTGGGCTTGCGACACTGGTTATTGCGGGGCTAGTGTCACTGGTTAGTGTGGGGTTACTGACACTGGTTATTGTGGGGCTAGTGTCACTGGTTAGTATGGGGCTACTGACACTGGTTAGTGAGGGACTAGTGTCACTGGTTAATGTGGGGCTTGTGTCACTGGTTAGTCACTGGTTCATGTGGGGCAATAGTCACTGGTTAGTGTGGGGCTAGTGTCACTGGCTAGTGTTGCACTAGGGTCACTGGTTAGCGTGGGGCTAGTGACACTGGTTACTGTGTGGCTAGTGGCACTGGTTAGTGTGTGGCTCGTGACTGGTTGGTGTGGGGCTCGTGTCATTAGTTAGTGTGGGGCTAGTGTCACTGGTTAGTGTGGGCTTGCGACACATTAGTGTGCAGCTAGTGACTCTGGTTAGTGTGGGGCTATTGTCACTGGTTAGTGTGGGGCTATTGTCATTGGTTAGTGTGGGCTCGTGACACTGGTTAGTGTGGGGCTAGTGACACTGGTTCATGTGGGGCTAGCGACAGTGGTTCGTGAGCGGCTAGCGACACTGGTTAGTGTGGGGCTAGTGACACTGGTTAGCATGGGGCTCGCGACATTAGTTAGCGTGGGGCAAGTGACACTGATTAATGTGGGGCATGAGCAAATGGTACGTGTGGGGCTCGTGACACTGGTTAGTGTGTGCTATGGTTATTGTGGGGCTAGTGACACTGGTTATTGTGGGGCTAGTGACACTGGTTATTGTGGGGCTAGTGTCACTGGTTAGTATGGGGCTACTGACACTGGTTAGTGTGGGCTTCTGACACTGGTTATTGTGGGGTTAGTTCACTGGTTATTGTGGGGTTAGTGTCGCTGGTTATTGTGGGGCTAGTGTCACTGGTTAGTCACTGTATCATGTGAGGTGAGAGTCACTGGTTAGTGTGGGGCTAGAGTCACTGGTTAGTGTGGGACTAGTGTCACTGGATAGTGTGGGGCTAGTGTCACTGGTTAGTGTGGAGTTAGTTATACTGGTTAATATGGTGCTAGTGGCAATGGCTAGTGTTGCACTCGGGTCACTGGTTAGCGTGGGGCTAGTGTCACTGGTTAGTGTGTGGCTCGTGACTGGTTGGTGCGGGGCTAGTGTCATTAGTTAGTGTGGGGCTAGCGACATGAGTTAGTGCGGGGCAAGTGACATTGGTTAATGATGGGCTAGTGTCATTAGTTAGTGTGGAGCTAGCGACACTGGTTAGTGTGGGACTAGTGACATTAGTTATTGCAGGGCAAGTGACATTGGTTAGTGAGGGGCTAGTGTCACTGGTTAGTGAGGGGCTAGTGACACTGGTTAGTATGAGGCTAATATCACACTGGTTCGTGTGGGGCTAGTGTCACTGGTTAGTGTGGGCTTGCGACACATTAGTGTGCAGCTAGTGACTCTGGTTAGTGTGGGGCTATTGTCACTGGTTAGTGTGGGGCTATTGTCACTGGTTAGTGTGGGGCTATTGTCACTGGTTAGTGTGGGGCTATTGTCATTGGTTAGTGTGGGCTCGTGACACTGGTTAGTGTGGGGCTAGTGACACTGGTTCATGTGGGGCTAGCGACAGTGGTTCGTGAGCGGCTAGCGACACTGGTTAGTGTGGGGCTAGTGACACTGGTTAGCATGGGGCTCGCGACCTTAGTTAGCGTGGGGCAAGTGACACTGATTAATGTGGGGCATGAGCAAATGGTACGTGTGGGGCTCGTGACACTGGTTAGTGTGTGCTATGGTTATTGTGGGGCTAGTGTCACTGGTTATTGTGGGGCTAGTGACACTGGTTATTGTGGGGCTAGTGTCACTGGTTAGTATGGGGCTACTGACACTGGTTAGTGTGGGCTTCTGACACTGGTTATTGTGGGGTTAGTGTCACTGGTTATTGTGGGGTTAGTGTCACTGGTTATTGTGGGGCTAGTGTCACTGGTTAGTCACTGTATCATGTGAGGTGAGAGTCACTGGTTAGTGTGGGGCTAGAGTCACTGGTTAGTGTGGGACTAGTGTCACTGGATAGTGTGGGGCTAGTGTCACTGGTTAGTGTGGAGTTAGTTATACTGGTTAATATGGTGCTAGTGGCAATGGCTAGTGTTGCACTCGGGTCACTGGTTAGCGTGGGGCTAGTGTCACTGGTTAGTGTGTGGCTCGTGACTGGTTGGTGCGGGGCTAGTGTCATTAGTTAGTGTGGGGCTAGCGACATGAGTTAGTGCGGGGCAAGTGACATTGGTTAATGATGGGCTAGTGTCATTAGTTAGTGTGGAGCTAGCGACACTGGTTAGTGTGGGACTAGTGACATTAGTTAGTGCGGGGCAAGTGACATTGGTTAGTGAGGGGCTAGTGTCACTGGTTAGTGAGGGGCTAGTGTCACTGGTTAGTGAGGGGCTAGTGACACTGGTTAGTATGAGGCTAATATCACACTGGTTAGTGTGGGGCTAGTGTCACTGGTCAGTGTGGGGCTTGCGACAGTTGTTAGTGTGGAGCTAGTGACACTGGTTAGTGTGGGGCTGGTGACACTGGTTAGTGTGGGGCTAGTGTCACTGGTTAGTGTGGGCTTGCGATACTGATTAGTGTGCAGCCAGTGACACTGGTTAGTGTGGGGCTAGTGTCACTGGTTAGTGTGGGGCTAGAGAAGCTGCATCGTATGGGGCTAGTGTCACTGGTTATTGTGAGGCTAGCGACATTAGTTAGTGTGGGGCAAGTGACACTCGTTAATGTGGGGCGAGAGCAAATGGTACTTGTGGGGCTCGTGACACTGGTTAGTGTGTGGCTAGTGTGGGCTCATGACACTGGTTCGTGTGGGGCTAGTGTCACTGGTTAGTGTGTCACTTGTTAGTGTGGGGCTAGCGACATTGGTTAATGTGGAGTTAGTGACAATGGTTAGTGTGGGGCTGGTGTCACTGGTTAGTGTGGGCTTGCGACACAGATTAGTGTGGGGCTAGTGACACTGGTTGGTGTGGGGCTAGTGTCACTGGTTGGTGTGGGGCTAGTGTCACTGGTTAGTGTGGTGCTAGTTTCACTGGTTAGTGTGTGGCGAGTGACACTGGTTAGTGTGTGGCAAGTGACACTAGTTAGTGTGGGGCTAGTGTGGGCTCATGACACTGGTTAGTGTGGGGCTCGTGACAGTGGTTAATGTGGGGCTATTGTCACTGGTTAATGTGTGGCTTGTGTCACTGGTTAGTGTGGGGCTAGTGTCACTGGTTAGTGTGGGGCAAGTGTCACTGCTTAGTGTGGGGCTAGCGACACTGATTAGTGTGGGACTGGTGCAACTGGTTAGTGTGTCGTTGGTTAGTGTGAGGCTAGCGACATTAGTTAGTGTGGGACAAGTGACACTGGTTAATGTGGAGCTCGTGACACTGGTTAGTGTGGGCTCGTGACACTGGTTAGTGTGGGGCAATTGACACTGGTAAGTGTGGGGCTAGTGACACTGGTTCATGTGGGGCTAGCGACAGTGGTTCGTGAGGGGCTAGCGACATTAGTTAGCGTGGGGCAAGTGACACTGGTTAATGTGGGGCGAGAGCAAATGGTACCTGTGGGGCTCGTGACACTGGTTAGTGTGTGCTATGGTTAGTGTGGGGCTCGTGTCACTGGTTAGTGTGGAGCTCGTGTCACTGGTTAGTGTGGGGCTAGTGACACTGGTTAGTGTGTGCTATGGTTAGTGTGGCGCTCGTGTCACTGGTTAGTGTGGGGCTAGTGTCAATGGTTAGTGAGGGGCTAGTGTCACTGGCTCGTGTGGGGCTAGTGACACTGTGCTGTTTAGTGTGGGGCTAGTGTCACGGGTGAGTGTGGGGGCTAGTTACACTGGTTAGTATGAGGTTAGTGTGGGGCTAGTGTCACTGGTTAGTGTGGGGCTTGCGACACTGGTTAGTGTGAGGCTAGTGTCACTGGTTAGTGTGGAGCGAGTTACACTGTTTAGCATGGGGTTAGCGACACTGTTTCGCGTGGGCGAGCGACACTGGTTAGTGTGGGGCTAGTGACACTGGTTAGTGTGGGGCTAGTGACACTGGTTAGTGTGTGGCTAGTGACACTGGTTAGTATGGGGCTAGTGTTGGCTCATGACACTGGTTAGTGTGGGGCAAGTGGCGCTGTTAGTGTGGCACTAGAGAAGCTGCTTAGTGTGGGGCTAGAGAATCTGCTTAGTGTGGAGCTAGTGACACTAGTTGGTCTGGGCCTAGTGTCACTGGTTAGTGTGGGGCTAGAGAAGCTGCTTAAAATGAGGCTCGAGATGCTGCTCAGTGTGGGGCTAGTGTCACAGGTTATTGTGGGGCTACCGACACTGGTTAGTATGGGGCTACCGACACTGGTTAGTGTGGGGTTACTGACACTGGTTATTGTGGGGTTAGTGTCACTGGTTAGTATGGGGCTAGTGTCACTGGTTAGTGTGGGGCTCGTGTCACTGGTTAGTCACTGGATCATGTGGGGCGAGAGTCACTGGATCATGTGGGGCGAGAGTCACTGGTTAGTGTGGGGCTAGTGACACTGGTTAATGTGGAGCTAGTTATACTGGTTAGTATAGTGCTAGTGGCACTGGCTAGTGTTGCACTAGTGTCACTGGTTAACGTGGGGCTAGTGTCACTGGTTAGTGTGTCACTTGTTAGTGTGGGGCTAGCGACATTAGTTAGTGCGGGACTAGCGTCACTGGTTAGTGTGGGGCTAGTGTCACTGGTTAGTGTGGGACTAGTGACACTAGTTAGTGTGGGGCTACTGTTACTGGTCAGTGTGTCAATTGTTAGTGTGGGGCTAGCAACATTAGTTAGTGCGGGGCAAGTGACATTGATTAGTGAGGGGCTAGTGTCACTGGTTAGTATGAGGCTAATGTCACACTGGTTAGTGTGGGCTCATGACACGAGGTTAGTGTGGGGCTAGTGACACTGGTTAGTGTGGGGCTATAGTCACTGGTTAGTGTGTCACTGGTTAGTGTCACTGGTTAGTGTGGGGCTAGTGAATCTGCTTAGTGTGGGGCTAGAGAATCTGCTTAGTGTGGGGCTAGTGACACTGGTTAGTGTGGGGCTAGTGTCACTGGTTAGTGTGGGGCTAGTGAATCTGCTTAGTGTGGGGCTAGAGAATCTGCTTAGTGTGGGGCTAGTGACACTGGTTAGTGTGGGGCAAGTGACACTGTTTATCATGGGGCTAGCGACATTAGTTAGCGTGGGGCAAGTGACACTGGTTAGTGTGGGCTAGTGACAATGGTTAGTGTGAGGCTAGTGACACTGGTTAGTGTGGGGCTCGTGAAACTGAATGGTGCGGGCTAGCGTCGCTTGTTAGTTTGGGCTCGCGACACTGGTTAGTGTGGGGTTCGTGACACTGGTTAGTGTGGGGCAAGTGACACTGGTTAGTGTAGGTTTGTGTCACTGGTTAGTGTGGGGCAAGTGACACTGGTTAGTATGGGGCTAGAGTCACTAGTTAGTGTGGGCTAGTGTCACTGGTTAGTGTGTAGCTAGTGTCACAGTGGTTAGTGTGGAGCTAATGATACTGGTTAGTGTTGGGCTAGTGTCACTGGTTAGTGTTGGGCTAGTGTCACTCGTTAGTGTGGTGCTAGTGACACTGGTTAGTTTGGGGCTAGAGAAGCTGCTCAGTGTGGGGCTAATGTCACAGGTTAGTGTGGGGCTAGCGACACAGGCTAGTGTGGGACTAGTGTCACTGGTTAGTGTGTCACTGGTTAGTGTGAGGCTAGCGAAATTAGTTAGTGAGGCGCTAGCGACAGTGGTTCGTGAGGGGCTAGCGACACTGGTTAGTGTGGGGCTAGTCACACTAGTTAGTGTGGGGCTAGTGTCACTGGTTAGTGTGTCACTTGTTAGTGTGGGGCTAGTGTCACTGGTTAGTGTGGCGCTAGAGAAGCTGCTTAGTGTGGGGCTAGTGACACTGGTTAGTGTGGGGCTAGAGAAGCTGCATCGTATGAGGCTAGTGTCACTGGTTAGTGTGTCACTGGTTAGTGTGAGGCTAGCGACATTAGTTAGTGTGCGGCAAGTGACACTCGTTAATGTGGGGCGAGAGCAAATGGTACTTGTGGGGCTCGTGACACTGGTTAGTGTGTGGCTAGTGTGGGCTCATGACACTGGTTAGTGTGGGGCTAGTGTCACTGGTTAGTGTGTCACTTGTTAGTGTGGGGCTAGCGACATTGGTTAATGTGGGGCTAGTGTCACTGGTTAGTGAGGGGCTAGTGTCACTGGTTCGTGTGGAGCTAGTGACACTGGTTAGTGTGGAGCTAGTGACACTGGTTAGTGTGGGCTTGCGACACAGATTAGTGTGGGGCTAGTGACTCTGGTTGGTGTGGGGCTAGTGACACTGGTTAGTGTGGGGCTAGTGTCACTGGTTAGTGTGTGGCGAGTGACACTGGTTAGTGCGTGGCGAGTGACACTTTTTAGTGTGGGGCTAGTGTGGGCTCATGACACTGGTTAGTGTGGGGCTCGTGACAGTGGTTAATGTGGGGCTATTGTCACTGGTTAATGTGTGGCTAGCGTCACTGGTTAGTGTGGGGCTAGTGTCACTGGTTAATGTGGAGCTTGTGACACTGGTTAGTGTGGGCTCGTGACACTGGTTAGTGTGGGGCAATTGACACTGGTAAGTGTGGGGCTAGTGACACTGGTTCATGTGGGGCTAGCGACACTGGTTCGTGAGGGGCTAGCGACATTAGTTAGCGTGGGGCAAGTGACACTGGTTAATGTGGGGCGAGAGCAAATGGTACCTGTGGGGCTCGTGACACTGGTTAGTGTGTGCTATGGTTAGTGTGGGGCTCATGTCACTGGTTAGTGTGGGGCTCGAGTCACTGGTTAGTGTGGAGCTCGTGTCACTGGTTAGTGTGGGGCTAGTGACACTGGTTAGTGTGGGCTTGCGACACTGGTTATTGCGGGGCTAGTGTCACTGGTTAGTGTGGGGTTACTGACATTGGTTATTGTGGGGCTAGTGTCACTGGTTAGTATGGGGCTACTGACACTGGTTAGTGAGGGGCTAGTGTCACTGGTTAGTGTGGGGCTAGTGACAATGGTTAGTGTGGGGCTTGTGACACTGGTTAGTGTGGGGCTAGTGACATTGGTTCGTGTGGGCTTGCGACACTGGTTAGTGAGGGGCTAGTGTCACTGGTTAGTGTGGGGCTAGTGACAATGGTTAGTGTGGGGCTTGTGACACTGGTTAGTGTGGGGCTAGTGACATTGGTTCATGTGGGCTTGCGACACTGGTTATTGCGGGGCTAGTGTCACTGGTTAATGTGGGGTTACTGACACTGGTTATTGTGGGGCTAGTGTCACTGGTTAGTGTGGGGCTTGTGTCACTGGTTAGTCACTGGTTCATGTCGGGCAATAGTCACTGGTTAGTGTGGGGCTAGTGTCACTGGCTAGTGTTGCACTAGGATCACTGGTTAGCGTGGGGCTAGTGACACTGGTTAGTGTGTGGCTCGTGACTGGTTGGTGTGGGGCTCGTGTCATTAGTTAGTGTGGGGCTAGTGTCACTGGTTAGTGTGGGCTTGCGACACATTAGTGTGCAGCTAGTGACTCTGGTTAGTATGGGGCTAGTGACACTGGTAAGTGTGGGGCTACTGTCACTGGTAAGTGTGGGGCTACTGTCACTGGTAAGTGTGGGGCTACTATCACTGGTTAGTGTGGGGCTATTGTCACTGGTTAGTGTGGGGCTAGTGTCACTGGTTAGTGTGGGGCAAGTGACGCTGTTAGTGTGTGGCGCTAGAGAAGCTGCTTAGTGTGGGGCTAGTGACACTGGTTGGTCTGGGGCAAGTGTCACTGGTTAGTGTGGGGCTAGCGACACTGGTTAGTGTGGGCTCGTGACACTGGTTAGTGTGGGGCTAGTGACACTGGTTCATGTGGGGCTAGCGACAGTGGTTCGTGAGCGGCTAGCGACACTGGTTAGTGTGGGGCTAGTGACACTGGTTAGCATGGGGCTCGCGACATTAGTTAGTGTGGGGCTCGTGACACTGGTTAGTGTGTGCTATGGTTATTGTGGGGCTAGTGTCACTGGTTATTGTGGGGCTAGTGACACTGGTTATTGTGGGGCTAGTGTCACTGGTTAGTATGGGGCTACTGACACTGGTTAGTGTGGGCTTCCGACACTGGTTATTGTGGGGTTAGTGTCACTGGTTATTGTGGGGTTAGTGTCACTGGTTATTGTGGGGCTAGTGTCACTGGTTAGTGTGGGGCTAGTGTCACTGGTTAGTGTGGAGTTAGTTATACTGGTTAATATGGTGCTAGTGGCAATGGCTAGTGTTGCACTCGGGTCACTGGTTAGCGTGGGGCTAGTGTCACTGGTTAGTGTGTGGCTCGTGACTGGTTGGTGCGGGGCTAGTGTCATTAGTTAGTGTGGGGCTAGCGACATGAGTTAGTGCGGGGCAAGTGACATTGGTTAATGATGGGCTAGTGTCATTAGTTAGTGTGGAGCTAGCGACACTGGTTAGTGTGGGACTAGTGACATTAGTTAGTGAGGGGCAAGTGACATTGGTTAGTGAGGGGCTAGTGTCACTGGTTAGTGAGGGGCTAGTGTCACTGGTTAGTGAGGGGCTAGTGACACTGGTTAGTATGAGGCTAATATCACACTGGTTAGTGTGGGGCTAGCGTCACTGGTCAGTGTGGGGCTTGCGACAGTTGTTAGTGTGGAGCTAGTGACACTGGTTAGTGTGGGGCTGGTGACACTGGTTAGTGTCACTGGTTAGTGTGGGCTTGCGATACTGATTAGTGTGCAGCCAGTGACACTGGTTAGTGTGGGGCTAGTGTCACTGGTTAGTGTGGGGCTAGAGAAGCTGCATCGTATGGGGCTAGTGTCACTGGTTAGTGTGTCACTGGTTAGTGTGAGGCTAGCGACATTAGTTAGTGTGGGGCAAGTGACACTAGTTAATGTGGGGCGAGAGCAAATGGTACTTGGGCTCGTGACACTGGTTAGTGTGTGGCTAGTGTGGGCTCATGACACTGGTTAGTGTGGGGCTAGTGTCACTGGTTAGTGTGTCACTTGTTAGTGTGGGGCTAGCGACATTGGTTAATGTGGAGCTAGTGACAATGGTTAGTGTGGGGCTGGTGTCACTGGTTAGTGTGGGCTTGCGACACAGATTAGTGTGGGGCTAGTGACACTGGTTGGTGTGGGGCTAGTGTCACTGGTTAGTGTGGTGCTAGTTTCACTGGTTAGTGTGTGGCGAGTGACACTGGTTAGTGTGTGGCGAGTGACACTAGTTAGTGTGGGGCTAGTGTGGGCTCATGACACTGGTTAGTGTGGGGCTCGTGACAGTGGTTAATGTGTGGCTTGTGTCACTGGTTAGTGTGGGGCTAGTGTCACTGGTTAGTGTGGGGCAAGTGTCACTGCTTAGTGTGGGGCTAGCGACACTGATTAGTGTGGGACTGGTGCAACTGGTTAGTGTGTCGTTGGTTAGTGTGAGGCTAGCGACATTAGTTAGTGTGGGACAAGTGACACTGGTTAATGTGGAGCTCGTGACACTGGTTAGTGTGGGCTCGTGACACTGGTTAATGTGGGGCAATTGACACTGGTAAGTGTGGGGCTAGTGACACTGGTTCATGTGGGGCTAGCGACAGTGGTTCGTGAGGGGCTAGTGACATTAGTTAGCGTGGGGCAAGTGACACTGGTTAATGTGGGGCGAGAGCAAATGGTACCTGTGGGGCTCGTGACACTGGTTAGTGTGTGCTATGGTTAGTGTGGGGCTCGTGTCACTGGTTAGTGTGGAGCTCGTGTCACTGGTTAGTGTGGGGCTAGTGACACTGGTTAGTGTGTGCTATGGTTAGTGTGGGGCTCGTGTCACTGGTTAGTGTGGGGCTAGTGACAATGGTTAGTGTGTGGCTAGTGACACTGGTTAGTGTGGGGCTAGTGACATTGGTTCGTGTGGGCTTGCGACACTGGTTATTGCGGGGCTAGTGTCACTGGTTAGTGTGGGGTTACTGACGCTGGTTATTGTGGGGCTAGTGTCACTGGTTAGTATGGGGCTACTGACACTGGTTAGTGAGGGGCTAGTGTCACTGGTTGGTGTGGGGCTCGTGTCATTAGTTAGTGTGGGGTTCGTGTGGGCTTGCGACACATTAGTGTGCAGCTAGTGACTCTGGTTAGTATGGGGCTAGTGACACTGGTTAGTGTGGGGCTACTGTCACTGGTAAGTGTGTGGCGAGTGACACTGGTTAGTGTGGGGCTAGTGTGGGCTCATGACACTGGTTAGTGTGGGGCTATTGTCACTGGTTAATGTGTGGCTCGGACACTGGTTAGTGTGGGGCTAGTGACACTGGATAGTGTGGGGCTAGTGACACTGGTTAGTGTGGGGCTAGTGACACTGGTTAGTGTGGGGCTATTGTCACTGGTTAGTGTGGGGCAAGTGACGCTGTTTGTGTGGCGCTAGAGAAGCTGCTTGGTGTGGGGCAAGTGTCACTGGTTAGTGTGGGCTCGTGACAGTGGTTCGTGAGGGGCTAGCGACACTGGTTAGTGTGGGGCGAGAGCAAATGGTACGTGTGGGGCTCGTGACACTGGTTAGTGTGTGCTTTGGTTAGTGTGGGGCTCGTGTCACTGGTTAGTGTGGGGCTAGTGACACTGGTTAGTGTGGGGCTAGTGACACTGGTTAGTGTGGGGTTACTGACACTGGTTAGTGTGGGGCTAGTGTCACTGGTTAGTGTGGGGCTAGTGTGGGCTCATGACACTGGTTAGTGTGGGGCTAGTGACACTGGTTAGTGTGGGGTTACTGACACTGGTTAGTGTGGGGCTAGTGTCACTGGTTAGTGTGGGGCTAGTGTGGGCTCATGACACTGGTTAGTGTGGGGCTAGTGACACTGGTTAGTGTGGGGCTATAGTCACTGGTTAGTGTGTCACTGGTTAGTGTGGGGCAAGTGACGCTGTTAGTGTGGGGCTAGAGAAGCTGCTTAGTGTGGGGCTAGTGACACTGGTTCGTGTGGGGCTAGTGACTCTGGTTAGTGTGGGTCAAGTGATGCTGTTAGTGTGGGGCAAGTGATGCTGTTAGTGTGGGGCTAGAGAAGCTGCTCATTGTGGGGCCTAGTGTCACAGGTTAGTGTGCGACTAGCGACCCTGGTTAGTGTGGGACTAGTGTCACTGGTTAGTGTGTCACTGGTTAGTGTGAGGCTAGCGACATTAGTTAGTGTGGGGAAAGTGACACTGGTTAATGTGTGACTCGTGACACTGGTTAGTGTGGACTCGTGACACTGGTTAGTGTGTATCGTGACAGTGGTTCATGAGGGGCTAGCGACACTGGTTAGTGTGGGGCGAGAGCAAATGGTACGTGTGGGGCTCGTGACACTGGTTAGTGTGTGCTTTGGTTAGTGTGGGGCTCGTGTCACTGGTTAGTGTGTGGCCCGTGTCACTGGTTAGTGTGGAGCTCGTGTCACTGGTTAGTGTGGGGCTAGTGACACTGGTTAGTATGCTGCTAGTGGCACTGGCTAGTGTTGCACTAGGGTCACTGGTTAGTGTGTGGCTCGTGACTGGTTGGTGCGAGGCTCGTGTCACTGGTTAGTGTGGGGCTTGCGTCACTGGTTAGTGTGGGGCTAGCGTCACTGGTTAGTGTGGGGCTAGCAACGCTGGTTAGCTTGGGACTAGTGTCACTGGTTAGTGAGGGGCTAGTGTCACTGGTTCATGTGGGGCTAGTGTCACTGGTTAGTGTGGGGCTAGTGACAATGGTTAGTGTGGGGCTGCTGTCACTGGTTAGTGTGGGCTTGCGACACAGATTAGTGTGGGGCTAGTGACACTGGTTCGTGTGTGGCGAGTGACACTGGTTAGTGTGTGGCGAGTGACACTGGTTAGTGTGGGGCTAGTGTGGGCTCATGATACTGGTTAATGTGGGGCTATTGTCACTGGTTAGTGTGGGGCTCGTGACACTGCTTAGTGTGGGGTAAGTGTCACTGGTTCGTATGTGGCGAGTGACACTGGTTCGTGTGTGGCGAGTGACACTGGTTAGTGTGGGGCTCGTGTGGGCTCATGACACTGGTTAGTGTGTGGCTAGTGACACTGGTTAATGTGGGGCTATTGTCACTGGTTAGTGTGGGGCTAGTGTCACTGGTTAGTGTGGGGCAAGTGATGCTGTTAGTGTGGCGCTAGAGAAGCTTCTTAGTGTGGGGCTAGTGACACTGGTTGGTCTGGGGCTACTGTCACTGCTTAGTGTGGGGCTAGAGAAGCTGCTCAGTGTGGGGCTAGTGACACTGGTTAGTGTGGTGCTAGTGTCACTGGTTCGTGTGTCGCTGGTTAGTGTGAGGCTAGCGACATTAGTTAGTGTGGGGCAATTGACACTGGTTAGTGTGAGGCTAGTGACACTGGTTCATGTGGGGCTAGCGACAGTGGTTCGTGAGGGGCTAGCGACACTGATAAGTGTGGGGCTAGTGACACTGGTTAGCTTGGGGCTAGCGACATTAGTTAGCGTGGGGCAAGTGACACTGGTTAATGTGGGGCTCGAGCAAATGGTACGTGTGGGGCTCGTGACACTGGTTAGTGTGTGCTATGGTTAGTGTGGGGCTCGTGTCACTGTTTAGTGTGGGGCTCGTGACACTGGTTAATGTGGTCTTGCGACACTGGTTAGTGTGGGGCTAGTGACACTGATTAGTGTGGGGCTTGCGACACTGGTTAATGTGGTCTTGCGACACTGGTTATTGTGGGGCTAGTGTCACTGGTTAGTATGGGGCTACTGACACTGGTTAGTGTGGGGCTAGTGTCACTGTTTCGTCACTGGTTCATGTGGGGCGAGAGTCACTGGTTAGTGTGGGGCTAGTGACACTGGTTAATGTGGGCTAGTGTCACTGGTTAGTGTAGGGCTAGTGTCACACTGGTTAGTGTGTGGCTAGTGTCACTGGCTTATGTGTGGCTCGTGACACTGGTTAGTGTGGGGCTAGTGACACTGGTTAGTGTGGGGCTAGTGGCACTGGTTAGTGTGGCTCGTGTTACTGGTCAGTGTGGGGCTAGTGACATGGGTTAGTGTGGTGCTAGTGAGGGGTTAGTGTGGGGCAAGTGACACTGGTTAGTGTGGGGCCCGTGACACTGAATAGTGTGGGGCCCGTGACACTGAATGGTGCGGGCTAGCGTCGCTTGTTAGTTTGGGCTCGCGACACTGGTTAGTGTGGGGTTCGTGACACCGGTTAGTGTGGGGCAAGTGACACTGGTTCGTGTGCGTTTGTGTCACTGGTTAGTTTGGGGCAAGTGACACTGGTTAGTATGGGGCTAGTGTCACTGGTTAGTGTGTAGCTAGTGTCACAGTGGTTAGTGTGGAGCTAGTGATACTGGTTAGTGTTGGGCTAGTATCACTCATTAGTGTGGTGCTCGTGACACAGGTTAGTGTGGGGCTAGTGGTTCTGGTTAATGTGGGGCTAGAGTCACTGGTTACTGTGGAGATAGTGTCACTGGTTAGTGTAGACTAGTGTCACTGGTTAGTGTGTGGCTAGTTTCACTCTTTAGTGTGGGCTTGCGACACACTCGTTAGTGTGGGGCTACAATCACTGGTTAGTGTGGGTCTAGTGTCACTGGTTAGTGTGTGCTCGTGTCACTGGTTAGTGTGCAGCTCATGTCACTGGTGAGTGTGGGCTAGTGTTACTGGTGCGTGTGGGTCTAGTGACACTGGTTCATGTGGGCTAGAGTCACTGGTAAGTGTGGGGCTAGTGTCACAGTGGTTAGTGAGGCGCTAGTGATACTGGTTAGTGTGCAGCTAGTGTCACTAGTTAGTCTGATGCTAGTGACACGGGTTAGTGTGGGGCTCGAGTCACTGGTTACTGAGAGGATAGTGTCACTGGTTAGTGTGGGCTAGTGTCATTGGTTAGTCTGGTGCTAGAGAAACTGGTTCATGTGGGGCTAGTGACACTGGTTAATGTGGAGCTAGTGTCAATTGGTAGTGTGGGGCTAGTGTCACTGGTTCGTGTGGGGTTACTGACACTGGTTATTGTGGGGTTACTGACACTGGTTATTGTGGGGTTAGTGTCACTGGTTGGTATGGGGCTAGTCTCACTGGTTAGTGTGGGCTAGTGTCACAGTGGTTAGTGTGGAGCTAGTGATACTGGTTAGTGTTGGGCTAGTGTCACTAGTTAGTGTGGTGCTAGTGACACAGGTTAGTGTGGGCTAGTGGTTCTGGTTAATGTGGGGCTAGAGTCACTGGTTACTGTGGAGATAGTGTCATTGGTTAGCGTAGACTAGTGTCACTGGTTAGTGTGTGGCTAGTTTCACTCTTTAGTGTGGGCTTGCGACACACTCATTAGTGTGGGGCTAGAGTCACTGGTAAGTGTGGGGCTAGTGACACTGGTTAGTGTGGAGCTGGTTACACTGGTTAGTATGGGGCTAGTGTCACTGGTTAGTGTTGGGGCTAGTGTCACAGTGGTTAGTGAGGCGCTAGTGATACTGGTTAGTGTGCAGATAGTGTCACTAGTTAGTGTGATGCTAGTGACACGGGTTAGTGTGGGGCTAGTGGTTCTGGTTAATGTGGGGCTAGAGTCACTGGTTAGTGTGGGTCTAGTGTTACTGGTTAGTGTGGAGCAAGTTACACTGGTTAGCGTGGGGCTAGCGACACTGTTTAGCTTGGGGCTAGCGACACTGTTTAACGTGGGCTAGCGACATTAGTTAGTGTGGGGCCAGAGAAATTGCTACGTGTGGGGCTAATGACACTGGTTAGTGTGTGCGCGTGTCACTGGTTAGTGTGCAGCTCATGTCACTGGTGAGTGTGGGCTAGTGTTACTGGTGCGTGTGGGTCTAGTGACACTGGTTCATGTGGGCTAGAGTCACTGGTAAGTGTGGGGCTAGTGTCACAGTGGTTAGTGAGGCGCTAGTGATACTGGTTAGTGTGCAGCTAGTGTCACTAGTTAGTCTGATGCTAGTGACACGGGTTAGTGTGGGCTCGAGTCACTGGTTACTGAGGGGATAGTGTCACTGGTTAGTGTGGGCTAGTGTCATTGGTTAGTCTGGTGCTAGAGAAACTGGTTCATGTGGGGCTAGTGACACTGGTTAATGTGGAGCTAGTATCAATCGGTAGTGTGGGGCTAGTGTCACTGGTTCGTGTGGGGCTAGTGACACTGGTCTGTATAGTGTGGGGACACTGTCACAGGTTCGTGTGGGGGCTAGTGTCGCTGGTTAGGTGGGGCTAGTGTCACACTGGTTAGTGTGGACGAGTGTCACTGATTCGTGTGGGCTTGCAACACTGGTTCGTGTGGAGCGAGTGATACTGGTTAGTGTGGTGCTAGTGACACTGGTCAGTGTCAGGCTGGTGTCACTGGTTAGCGTGGGACTAGTGACACTAGTTAGTGTGGGGCAAGTGACATTGGTTAATGTGGGGCTAGTGTCACTGGTTAGTGAGGGGCTAGTGTCACTGGCTCGTGTGGGGGCTAGTTACACTGGTTAGTATGAGGCTAGCGACACTGGTTAGTGTGGGGCTAGTGTCACTGGTTAGTGTGGAATGAGTTGCACTGTTTAGCGTGGGACTAGCGACACTGGTTAGTGTGTGGCTAGTGACACTGGTTAGTATGGGGCTAGTGCGGGCTCATGACACTGGTTAGTGTGGGGCTAGTGTCACTGGTTAGTGTGGGGCTAGAGAAGCTGCTCAGTGTGGGGCTAGTGTCACAGGTTAGTGTGGGGCTAGCGACACTGGTTAGTGTGGGACTAGTGTCACTGGTTAATGTGTCACTGGTTAGTGAGGGGCTAGTGTCACTGGTTAGTATGAGGCTAATGTCACACTGGTTAGTGTGAGGCTGGTGTCACTGGTTAGTGTGGGGCTAGTGTCACTGGTTAGTGTGGGCTTGCAACACTGATTAGTGTGCAGCTAGTGACACTGGTTAGTATGGGGCTAGTGACACTGGTTAGTGTGGGGCTAGTGTCACTGGTTAATGTGGGGCTAGTGTGGGCTCATGACACTGGTTAGTGTGGGGCTAGTGACACTGGATAGTGTGGGGCTATAGTCATTGGTTAGTGTGGGCTAGTGTCACTGGTTAGTGTGTTGCTAGTGTCACAGTGGTTAGCGTGGGACTAGTGACACTAGTTAGTGTGGGGATAGTGTCACTGGTTAGTGCAGGGCAAGTGACAGTGGTTAATGTGGGGCTAGTGTCACTGGCACGTGTGTGGCTAGTGACACTGGGCTGTTTAGTGTGAGGCTAGTGTCACTGGTTAGTGTGGGGCTAGTGTCACTGGTTAGTGTGGGGCTTGCGACACTGGTTAGTGTGGGGCTAGTGTCACTGGTTAGTGTGGGCTTGCAACACTGATTAGTGTGCAGCTAGTGACACTGGTTAGTATGGGGCTAGTGACACTGGTTAGTGTGGGGCTAGTGTCACTGGTTAATGTGGGGCTAGTGTGGGCTCATGACACTGGTTAGTGTGGGGCTAGTGACACTGGATAGTGTGGGGCTATAGTCATTGGTTAGTGTGGGCTAGTGTCACTGGTTAGTGTGTTGCTAGTGTCACAGTGGTTAGCGTGGGACTAGTGACACTAGTTAGTGTGGGGATAGTGTCACTGGTTAGTGCAGGGCAAGTGACAGTGGTTAATGTGGGGCTAGTGTCACTGGCACGTGTGTGGCTAGTGACACTGGGCTGTTTAGTGTGAGGCTAGTGTCACTGGTTAGTGTGGGGCTAGTGTCACTGGTTAGTGTGGGGCTTGCGACACTGGTTAGTGTGGGGCTAGTGTCACTGGTTAGTGTGGAGCGAGTTACACTGTTTAGCATGGGGCTAGCGACACTGTTTAGCGTGGGCGAGCGACATTAGTTAGTGTGGGGCAAGTGACACTGGTTAGTGTGGGGCTAGTGACACTGGTTAGTGTGGGGCTCGTGACACTGGTTAGTATGGGGATAGTGACACTGGTTAGTGTGGGGCTAGTGTCACTGGTTAGTGTGTGGCTAGTGACACTGGTTAGTATGGGGCTAGTGTGGGCTCATGACACTGGTTAGTGTGGGGCTAGTGTCACTGGTTAGTGTGGGGCTATTGTCACTGGTTAATGTGTGGCTACTGACACTGGTTAGTGTGGGACGAGTGTCACTGGTTCGTGTGAAGCTAGCGACATTAGTTAGTGTGGGGCTTGTGACACTGGTTAATGTGGGCTCGTGACACTGGTTAGTGTGGGGCAATTGACACTGGTTAGTGTGGGGCTAGTGACACTGGTTCATGTGGGGCTAGCGACAGTGATTCATGAGCGGCTAGCGAAACTGGTTAGTGTGGGGCTAGTGACACTGGTTAGCATGGGGCTAGTGACATTAGTTAGCGTGTGGCAAGTGACACTGGTTAATGTGGGGCTAGAGCAAATGGTACGTGTGGGGCTCATGACACTGGTTAGTGTGTGCTATGGTTATTGTGGGGCTCGTGTCACTGGTTATTGTGGGGCTAGTGATACTGGTTAGTATGGGGCTACTGACACTGGTTAGTGTGGGGTTACCGACACTGGTTATTGTGGGGCTAGTGTCACTGGTTAGTGTGGGGCGAGTGACACTGGTTAATGTGCGCTAGTGTCACTGGTTAGTGTGGAGCTAGTTATACTGGTTAGTATGGTGCTAGTGGCAATGGCTAGTGTTGCACTAGGGTCACTGGTTAGTGTGGGCCTAGCGTCACTGGTTAGTGTGGGGCTAGCGACACTGGTTAGCGTGGGACTAGTGACACTAATTAGTGTGGGGCTAGTGTGTTACTGGTTAGTGTGTCACTTGTTATTGTGGGGCTAGCGACATTAGTTAGTGTGGGGCTCGCGTCACTGGTTAGTGTGGGGCTCGCGTCACTGGTTAGTGTGGGGCTCGCGTCACTGGTTCGTGTGGGGCTAGCGACACTGGTTAGCGTGGGACTAGTGACACTAGTTGGTGTGGGGCTAGTGTTACTGGTTAGTGTGTCACTTGTTAGTGTGGGGCTAGCAACATTAGTTAGTGCGGGGCAAGTGACATTGGTTAGTGAGGGGCTAGTGTCACTGGTTAGTATGAGGCTAATGTCACACTGGTTGGTGTGCAGCTAGTGACACTGGTTAGTGTGGGGCTAGTGTCACTGGTTAGTGTGGGGCTAGTGTCGCTGGTTAATGTGGGGCTAGTGTGGGCTCATGACACTGGTTAGTGTGGGGCTTTTGTCACTGGTTAGTGTGTCACTGGTTAGTGTCACTGGTTTGTGTGGGGCAAGTGACGCTGTTTGTGTGGGGCTAGTGAAGCTGCTTAGTTGGGGCTAGAGAATCAACTTAGTGTGGGGCTAGTGACACTGGTTAGTGTGGGGCAAGTGATGCTGTTAGTGTGGGGCTAGAGAAGCTGCTCAGTGTGGGGCTAGTGTCACAGGTTAGTGTGAGGCTAGCGACATTAGTTAGTGTGGGGCAATTGACACTGGTTAGTGTGGGGCTAGTGACACTGGTTAGTGTGGGGCTAGTGACACGGGTTAGCATGGGGCTGGCGACATTATTTAGCGTGGGGCAAGTGACACTGGTTAATGTGGGGCGAGAGCAAATGGTACGTGTGGGGCTCATGACACTGGTTAGTGTGTGCTATGGTTAGTGTGGGGTTTGTGTCACTGGTTAGTATTGGGCTACTGACACTGGTTAGTGTGGGGCTAGTGTCACTGGTTAGTGTGGAGCTAGTTATACTGGTTAATATGGTGCTAGTGGCAATGGCTAGTGTTGCACTAGGGTCACTGGTTGGTGTGGGGCTAGTGTCACTGGTTAGTGTGTGGCTCGTGACTGGTTGGTGTGGGGCTAGTGTCATTAGTTAGTGTGGGGCTAGCGACATTAGTTAGTGCGGGGCAAGTGACATTAGTTATTGTGGGGCTTGCGTCACTGGCTAGCGTGGGACTAGTGACACTAGTTAGTGTGGGGCTAGTGTTACTGGTTAGTGTCACTGGTTAGTGTGGGGCTAGTGTCACTGGTTAATATGGAGCTAGTTATACTGGTTAGTATGCTGCTAGTGGCACTGGCTAGTGTTGCACTAGGATCACTGGTTAGCGTGGGGCTAGTGTCACTGGTTACTGTGTGGCTCGTGACACTGGTTAGCGTGTGGCTCGTGACTGGTTGGTGTGGGGCTCGTGTTATTAGTTAGTGTGGGGCTAGCGACATTGGTTAATGTGGGGCTAGCGACATTGGTTAATGTGGGGCTAGTGTCACTGGTTAGTGTGGAGCTAGTGACACTGGTTAGTGTGTGGCGAGTGACACTGGTTAATGTGGGGCTATTGTCACTGGTTCGTGTGTGGCTCGTGACACTGGTTAGTGTGGGGCTAGTGTCACTGGTTAGTATGGAGCTAGTTATACTGGTTAGTATGCTGCAAGAGCACTGGCTAGTGTTGCACTAGGATCACTGGTTAGCGTGGGGCTAGTGTCACTGGTTACTGTGTGGCTCCTGACACTGGTTAGTGTGTGGCTTGTGACTGGTTGGTGTGGGGCTCGTGTTATTAGTGTGGGGCTAGCGTCACTGGTTAGTGTGGGGCTAGCAACACTGGTTAGCTTGGGACTAGTGACACTAGTTAGTGTGGGGCTAGCGACATTGGTTAATGTGGGGCTAGTGTCACTGGTTAGTGTGGAGCTAGTGACACTGGTTAGTGTGTGGCGAGTTACAATTGCTAGTGTGGGCTCATGACACTGGTTAGTGTGTGGCTAGTGATACTGGTTAGTGTGTGGCTCGTGACACTGGTTAGTGTGGGGCTAGTGCCACTGGTTAGTGTGGGGCTAGTGCCACTGGTTAGTGTGGGGCTAGTGTCACTGGTTAGTGTGGGGCTAGTGTCACTGGTTAGTGTGGGCAAGTGACGCTGTTAGTGTGGCGCGAGAGAAGCTTCTTAGTGTGGGGCTAGTGTCACTGGTTAGTGTGGGTCTAGAGAATCAACTTAGTGTGGGGCTTGCGACACTGGTTAGTGTGGAGCTAGTTATACTGGTTAATATGGTGCTAGTGGCAATGGCTAGTGTTGCACTAGGGTCACTGGTTAGCGTGGGGCTAGTGTCACTGGTTAGTGTGTGGCTTGTGACTGGTTGGTGTGGGGCTAGTGTCACTGGTTAATACGGGGCCAGTGTCACTGGTTAGTGTGGGGCTTGTGTCACTGGTTAGTCACTGCTTCATGTGGGGTTAGTGTCACTGGTTAGTATGGGGCTAGTGTCACTGGTTAGTGTGGAGCTAGTTATACTGGTTAGTATGCTGCTAGTGGCACTAGCTTGTGTTGCACTAGTGTCACTGGTTAGCGTGGGGCTAGTGTGACTGGTTAGTGTGTGGCTCGTGACTGGTTAGTGTGTGGCTCGTGACTGGTTGGTGTGGGGCTCGTGTCCTTAGTTAGTGTGGGGCTAGTGTCACTGGTTAGTGTGTCACTTGTTAGTGTGGGGCTCGCGACATTGGTTAATGTGGGGCTAGTGAAACTGGTTCGTGTGGGGCTAGTGACACTGGTTAGTGTGGGGCTTGTGTCACTGGTTAGTGTGGGCTTGCGACACTGGTTATTGCGGGGCTAGTGACACTGGTTAGTGTGGGGCTTGTGTCACTGGATTTTGTGGGGCTAGTGTCACTGGTTAGTGTGGGGCTACTGACACTGGTTAGTGTGGGGCTAGTGTCACTGGTTAGTGTGGGGCTTGTGTCACTGGTTAATGTGGGCTCGTGTCACTGGTTAGTATGGAGCTAGTTATACTGGTTAGTATGCTGCTAGTGGCGCTGGCTAATGTGGCACTAGGGTCACTGTTTACTGTGTGGCTAGTGACACTGGTTAGTGTGTGGCTCGTGACTGGTTGGTGTGGGGCTCGTGTCATTAGTTAGTGTGGGGCTAGTGTCACTGGTTAGTGTGGGGCTAGTGTCACTGGTTAGTGTGGGGCTTGTGTCACTGGTTAGTGTGGGGCTTGCTACAGTGGTTAGTGTGGGCTTGCGACACTGGTTATTGCGGGGCTAGTGACACTGGTTAGTGTGGGGCTTGTGTCACTGGTTAGTGTGGGGCTTGCGACACTGGTTAGTGTGGGCTTGCGACACTGGTTATTGCGGGGCTAGTGACACTGGTTAGTGTGGGGTTACTGACACTGGTTAGTGTGGGGCTAGTGTCACTGGTTAGTGTGGGGCTAGTGTCACTGGTTAGTGTGGGGCTAGTGTCACTGGTTAGTGTGGGGCTTGTGTCACTGGTTAGTCACTGGTTCATGTGGGGCGAGAGTCACTGGTTAGTGTGGGGCTAGTGTCACTGGTTAGTGTGGGGCTAGTGTCACTGGTTAATGTGGGCTCGTGTCACTGGTTAGTATGGAGCTAGTTATACTGGTTAGTATGCTGCTAGTGGCACTGGCTAATGTGGCACTAGGGTCACTGTTTACTGTGTGGCTAGTGACACTGGTTAGTATGAGGCTAGCGACACTGGTTAGTGTGGGGCTAGCGACACTGGTTAGTGTGGGGCTAGCGACACTGTTTTGCGTGGGCGAGCGACATTAGTTAGTGTGGGGCTAGTGACAATGGTTAGTGTGGGGCTAGTGACACTGGTTAGTGTGGGCTTGCGACACTGGTTAGTGTGGGGCTAGTGACACTGGTTAGTGTGGGGCTAGTGACACTGGTTAGTGTGTGGCTAGTGACACTGGTTAGTATGGGGCTAGTGCGGGCTCATGACACTGGTTAGTGTGGGGTTAGTGTCACTGCTTAGTGTGGGGCTAGATAAGCTGCTCAGTGTGGGGCTAGTGTCACAGTTAGTGTGGGGCTAGCGACACTGGTTAGTGTGTCACTGGTTAGTGTGAGGCTAGCGACATTAGTTAGTGTGGGGCAAGTGACACTGGTTAATGTGGGCTCGTGACACTGGTTAGTGTGGGGCAATTGACACTGGTTAATCTGGAGCTTGTGACACTGGTTAGTGTGGGCTCGTGACATTGGTTCATGAGGGGCTAGTGACACTGGTTCATGTAGGGCTAGCGACAGTGGTTAGTGTGGGGCTAGTGCCACTGGTTAGCATGGGGCTAGTGACATTAGTTAGCGTGGGGCAAGTGACACTGGTTAATGTGAGGCTAGAACAAATGGTACGTGTGGGGCTCGTGACACCGGTTAGTGTGTGCTATGGTTAGTGTGGGGCTTGTGTCACTGGTTAGTGTGGGGCTTGCGACACTGGTTATTGTGGGGCTAGTGACACTGGTTATTGTGGGGCTAGTGACACTGGTTATTGTGGGGCTAGTGTCACTGGTTAGTATGGGGCTACTGACACTGGTTAGTGTGGGATTGCGACACTGGTTATTGCGGGGCTAGTGACACTGGTTATTGTGGGGTTAGTGTCACTGGTTATTGTGTGGCTAGTGTCACTGGTTATTGTGTGGCTAGTGTCACTGGTTAGTGTGGAGCTAGTGCCACTGGTTAATGTGGGCTAGTGTCACTGGTTAGTGTGGAGCTAGTTATACTGGTTAATATGGTGCTCGTGGTGATGGCTGGTGTTGCACTCGGGTCACTGGTTAGTGTGTGGCTCGTGACTGGTTGGTGCGGGGCTAGTGTCATTAGTTAGTGTGGGGCAAGCGACATTAGTTAGTGTGGGGCTAGCATCACTGGTTAGTGTGGGGCTCGCGATACTGGTTAGCGTGGGACTAGTGACACTAGTTAGTGTGGGGCGAGTGTTACTGGTTAGTGTGTCACTTGTTAGTGTGGGGCTAGCAACATTAGTTCGTTAGGGGCAAGTGACATTATAGTGAGGGGCTAGTGACACTGGGCTGTTTAGTGTGGGGCTAGTGTCACGGGTTAGTGTGGGGGCTAGTTACACTGGTTAGTATGAGGCTAATATCACACTGGTTAGTGCGGGGCTAGTGTCACTGGTCAGTGTGGGGCTTGCGACACTGGTTAGTGTGGAGCTAGTGACACTGGTTAGTGTGGGGCTAGTGACACTGGTCAGTGTGGGGCTTGCGACAGTTGTTAGTGTGGAGCTAGTGACACTGGTTAGTGTGGTGCTTGCGACACTGGTTATTGTGGGGCTAGTGACACTGGTTATTGTGGGGCTACTGTCACTGGTTTGTATGGGGCTACTGTCATTGGTTTGTATGGGGCTACTATCACTGGTTAGTGTGGGACGAGAGTCACTGGTTAGTGTGGGGCTAGTGACACTGGTTAGTGTCACTGGTTAGTGTGGGGCTCGTGTCACTTGTTAATGTGGGCTAGTGTCACTGGTTCGTGTGGAGCTAGTTATACTGGTTAGTATGGTGCTAATTGCACTGGCTAGTGTTGCACTAGGGTCACTGGTTAGCGTGGGGCTCGTGTCACTGGTTACTGTGTGGCCAGTGACACTGGTTAGTGTGGGGTTACTGACGGTGGTTATTGCCGGGCTAATGGCACTAGTTAGTGTGGGGCTAGTGTCACTGGTTAGTGTGGGGCTAGCGACATTGGTTAATGTGGGGCTAGTGTCACTGGTTAGTGAGGGGCTAGTGTCACTGATTCGTGTGGGGCTGGTGTCACTGGTTAGTGTGGGCTGGTGTCACTGGTTAGTGTGGGCTTGTGACACAGATTAGTGTGCAGCTAGTGACTCTGGTTAGTGTGGGGCTAGTGACACTGGTTAGTGTGTGGCTAGTGACACTGGTTAGTGTGTGGCTCGTGTCACTGCTTAGTGTGGGGCTAGTGTCACTGCTTAGTGTGTGGCTCGTGTCACTGGTTAGTGTGGGGCTAGTGTCACTGGTTAGTGTGGGGCTAGTGTCACTGGTTAGTGTGTGGCTCATGTCACTGGTTAGTGTGGGGCTAGAGAAGCTGCTTAGTATGGCGCTAGAGAAGCTGCTCAGTGTGGGGCTAGCGATACTGATTAGTGTGGGACTAGTGCCACTGGATAGTGTGTCGCTGGTTAGTGTGAGGCTAGCGACATTGGTTAGTGTGGGGCAAGTGACACTGGTTAACGTGGAGCTTGTGACACCGGTTAGTGTGGGCTCGTGACACTGGTTAGTGTGGGGCAATTGACACTGGTTAGTGTGGGGCTAGTGACACTGGTTCATGTGGGGCTAGCGACAGTGGTTCGTGAGGGGCTAGTGACATTAGTTAGCGTGCGGCAAGTGACACTGGTTAATGTGGGGCTCGAGCAAATGGTACGTGTGGGGCTCGTGACACTGGTTAGTGTGTGCTATGGTTAGTGTGGGGCCCGTGTCACTGGTTAGTGTGGGGCTCGTGTCACTGCTTAGTGTGGGGCTCGTGACACTGGTTAGTGTGTGCTATGGTTAGTGTGGGGCCCGTGTCACTGGTTATTGTGAGGCTAGTGACACTGGTTAGTGCGGGGCTCGTGGTCACTGGTTAGTGTGGGTCTAGTGTCACTGGTTAGTATGGGTCTCCTGTCGCTGGTTAGTGTGGGGCTAGTGTGATTTTTATTGTGGGGCTAGTGTCACTGGTAGTGTGGGGCTAGTGACACTGGTTATCATGGGGCTAGCGACATTAGTTAGCGTGGGGCAAGTGACACTGGTTAGTGTGGGCTATTGACAATGGTTAGTGTGAGGCTAGTGACACTGGTTAGTGTGGGGCTCGTGGTCACTGGTTAGTGTGGGTCTAGTGTCACTGGTTAGTGTGGGGCTAGTGTGATTTTTAGTGTGTGCTACTGTCACTGGTTAGTCTGGGGCTAGTATCATTGGTTAGTCTGGGGCTAGTGTCACACTGGTTAGTGTGTGGCTAGTGACACTGGTTAGTGTGGGGCTAGTGTCACTGGCTTATATGTGGCTCGTGAAATTGGTTAGTGTGGGGCTCGTGTCGCTGGTTAGTGTGGGGCTAGTGTCACTGATTAGTTTGGGGCTAGAGTCACTGGTTAGTGTGGGGCTACTGACATGGGTTAGTGTGGTGCTAATGAGGGGTTAGTGTGGGGCAAGTGACACTGGTTAGTGTGGGGCACGTGACACTGGTTAGTGTGGGTTATGTCACTGGTTAGTGTGGGGCAAGTGACACTGGTTAGTGTGTAGCTAGTGTCACAGTGGTTAGTGTGGTGCTAGTGACACAAGTTAGTGTTGGGCTAGTGGTACTGGTTAGTGTGGGGCTAGAGTCACTGGTTAGTGTGGGCCTAGTGACACTGGTTTGTGTCGGCTAGTGATACTGTTTAGTGTGAGCTCGTGTCACAGGTTAGTTTGGCCCAGTGTTACTGGTTAGTGTGGGGCTAGTTTCACTGGTTAGTGTGGAGCTAGTGTCAGGCTAGTGTCACTGGTTAGTGTGGGGCTAGTGTCACTGGTTAGTGTGGGCTTGTGACACTGGTTAATGTGGAGCTAGTGTCACTGGTTGGTGTGGGCCTAGTTACACTGGTTAGTGTGGGGCTTGTGTCACTGGTTAGTGTGGGGCTAGTGTCACTGGTTAGTCTGGGACTTGTGTCACTGGTTAGTGTAGGGCTAGTGTCACACTGGTTAGTGTGTGGCTAGTGTCACTGGCTTATGTGTGGCTCGTGACACTGGTTAGTGTGGGGCTAGTGTCACTGGTTAGTCTGGGGCTTGTCTCACTGGTTAGAGTGGGGCTAGTGGCACTGGTTAGTGTGGCTCGTGTTACTGGTCAGTGTGGGGCTAGTGACATGGGTTAGTGTGGTGCTCGTGAGGGGTTAGTGTGAGGCTAGTGACACTGGTTAGTGTGGGGCAAGTGACACTGGTTCATGTGGGGCTAGCGACAGTGATTCGTGAGCGGCTAGCGACACTGGTTAGTGTGGGGCTAGTGACACGGGTTAGCATGGGGCTAGCGACATTAGTTAGCGTGGGGCAAGTGACACTGGTTAATGTGGGGCTAGAGCAAATGGTACGTGTGGGGCTCGTTAGTGTTGTGGCTAGTGTAGGCTCATGACACTGGTTAGTGTGGGGCTAGTGTCACTGGTTAGTGTGGGGCTAGTGTCACTGGTTAATGTGGAGCTAGTGTCACTGGTTGGTGTGGGCCTAGTTACACTGGTTAGTGTGGGGCTAGTGTCACTGGTTAGTGTGGGGCTAGTGTCACTGGTTAGTGTGGAGCGAGTTACACTGGTTAGTGTGGGGCTAGCGACACTGTTTAGCGTGGTGCTCATGACACAGGTTAGTGTGGGGCTAGAGTCACTGGTTACTGTGGAGATAGTGTCACTGGTTAGTGTAGACTAGTGTCACTGTTAGTGTGTGGCTAGTTTCACTCTTTAGTGTGGGCTTGCGACACACTCGTTAGTGTGGGGCTACAATCACTGGTTAGTGTGGGTCTAGTGTCACTGGTTCGTGTGGGTCTAGTGTCACTGGTTAGTGTGGAGCGAGTTACACTGGTTAGTGTGGGGCTAGCGACACTGTTTAGCGTGGGGCTAGCGACACTGTTTAGCGTGGGCTAGCGACATTAGTTAGTGTGGGGCCAGAGAAATTGCTACGTGTGGGGCTAATGACACTGGTTATTGTGTGCTCGTGTCACTGGTTAGTGTGCAGCTCATGTCACTGGTGAGTGTGGGCTAGTGTTACTGGTGCGTGTGGGTCTAGTGACACTGGTTCATGTGGGCTAGAGTCACTGGTAAGTGTGGGGCTAGTGTCACAGTGGTTAGTGAGGCGCTAGTGATACTGGTTAGTGTGCAGCTAATGTCACTAGTTAGTCTGATGCTAGTGACACGGGTTAGTGTGGGGCTCGAGTCACTGGTTACTGAGGGGATAGTGTCACTGGTTAGTTTGGGCTAGTGTCACTGTTAGTGTGTGGCTAGTTTCACTCTTTAGTGTGGGCTTGCGACACACTCGTTAGTGTGGGGCTACAATCACTGGTTAGTGTGGGTCTAGTGTCACTGGTTCGTGTGGGTCTAGTGTCACTGGTTAGTGTGGAGCGAGTTACACTGGTTAGTGTGGGGCTAGCGACACTGTTTAGCGTGGGGCTAGCGACACTGTTTAGCGTGGGCTAGCGACATTAGTTAGTGTGGGGCCAGAGAAATTGCTACGTGTGGGGCTAATGACACTGGTTATTGTGTGCTCGTGTCACTGGTTAGTGTGCAGCTCATGTCACTGGTGAGTGTGGGCTAGTGTTACTGGTGCGTGTGGGTCTAGTGACACTGGTTCATGTGGACTAGAGTCACTGGTAAGTGTGGGGCTAGTGTCACAGTGGTTAGTGAGGCGCTAGTGATACTGGTTACTGTGCAGCTAATGTCACTAGTTAGTCTGATGCTAGTGACACGGGTTAGTGTGGGGCTCGAGTCACTGGTTACTGAGGGGATAGTGTCACTGG
The DNA here is from genome assembly GCF_044704955.1 of Pristiophorus japonicus. Classification (NCBI taxonomy): domain Eukaryota; kingdom Metazoa; phylum Chordata; class Chondrichthyes; family Pristiophoridae; genus Pristiophorus; species Pristiophorus japonicus. The sequence goes on along the minus strand of NC_091992.1, from coordinate 67,712,078 downwards.
TTAGTGTGGGCTAGTGTCATTGGTTAGTCTGGTGCTAGAGAAACTGGTTCATGTGGGGCTAGTGACACTGGTTAATGTGGAGCTAGTATCAATCGGTAGTGTGGGGCTAGTGCCACTGGTTCGTGTGGGGCTAGTGACACTGGTCTGTATAGTGTGGAGACACTGTCACAGGTTCGTGTGGCGGCTAGTGTCGCTGGTTAGGTGGGGCTAGTGTCACACTGGTTAGTGTGGGGCGAGTGTCACTGATTCGTGTGGGCTTGCAACACTGGTTCGTGTGGAGCGAGTGATACTGGTTAGTGTGGTGCTAGTGACACTGGTCAGTGTCAGGCTGGTGTCACTGGTTAGTGTGGGGCTAGCGACACTGGTTAGCGTGGGACTAGTGATACTAGTTAGTGAGGGGCTAGTGTCACTGGCTCGTGTGGGGGCTAGTTACACTGGTTAGTATGAGGCTAGCGACATTGGTTAGTGTGGGGCTAGTGTCACTGGTTAGTGTGGAATGAGTTACACTGTTTAGCGTGGGACTAGCGACACTGGTTAGTGTGTGGCTAGTGACACTGGTTAGTATGGGGCTAGTGCGGGCTCATGACACTGGTTAGTGTGGGGCTAGAGAAGCTGCTTAGTGTGGGGCTAGAGAAGCTGCTCAGTGTGGGGCTAGTGTCACAGATTAGTGTGGGGCTAGCGACACTGGTTAGTGTGGGACTAGTGTCACTGGTTAATGTGTCACTGGTTAGTGAGGGGCTAGTGTCACTGGTTAGTATGAGGCTAATGTCACACTGGTTAGTGTGAGGCTGGTGACACTGGTTAGTGTGGGGCTAGTGTCACTGGTTAGTTTGGGCTTGCGACACTGATTAGTGTGCAGCTAGTGACACTGGTTAGTGTGGGGCTAGTGTCACGGGTTAGTGTGGGGGCTAGTTACACTGGTTAGTATGAGGCTAGTGTCACTGGTTAGTGTGGGGCTCGTGTCACTGGTTAGTGTGGGGCTAGCAACACTGTTTAGCGTGAGCAAGCGACATTAGTTAGTGTGGGGCTAGTGACACTGGTTAGTGTGGGGCTAGTGACAATGGTTAGTATGGGGCTAGCGACATTAGTTAGCGTGGGGTTCGTGACACCGGTTAGTGTGGGGTTCGTGACACCGGTTAGTGTGGGGCAAGTGACACTGGTTAGTGTGTAGCTAGTGTCACAGTGGTTAGTGTGGTGCTCGTGACACTGGTTTGTGTCGGCTAGTGATACTGTTTAGTGTGAGCTCGTGTCACAGGTTAATTTGGCCCAGTGTTACTGGTTAGTGTGGGGCTAGTTTCACTGGTTAGTGTGAGGCTAGTGACACTGGTTAGTGTGGAGCTAGTGTCACTGGTTAGTGTGGGGCTAGTGACACTAGTTAGTGTGGGCTTGTGACACTGGTTAGTGTGGAGCTAGTGTCACTGGTTGGTGTGGGCCTAGTTACACTAGTTAGTGTGGGACTAGTGTCACTGGTTAGTTTGTCACTGGTTAGTGTGAGGCTAGCGACATTAGTTAGTGTGGGGCAAGTGACACTGGTTAATGCGGAGCTCGTGACACTGGTTAGTGTGGGCTCGTGACACTGGTTAGTGTGGGGCAATTGACACTGGTTAGTGTGGGGCTAGCGACAGTGGTTCGTGAGGGGCTAGCGACACTGGTGAGTGTGGGGCTAGTGACACTGGTTAGCATGGGGCTAGCAACATTTGTTAGCGTGGGGCTAATGACACTGATTAATGTGGGGCTAGTGACACTGGTTAGTGTGAGGCTAGTGACACTGGTTAGTGTGGGGCTCGTGTCACTGGTTAGTGTGGGGCTCGTGTCACTGGTTAGTCTGGGGCTTGTGTCACTGGTTAGTGTAGGGCTAGTGTCACTGGCTTATGTGTGGGGCTAGTGTCACTGGTTAGTATGGAGCTAGTTATACTGGTTAGTATGCTGCTAGTGGCACTGGCTAGTGTTGCACTAGGATCACTGGTTAGCGTGGGGCTAGTGTCACTGGTTACTGTGTGGCTCGTGACACTGGTTAATGTGGGGCTATTGTCACTGGTTCGTGTGTAGCTCGTGACACTGGTTATTGTGTGGCTCGTGACTGGTTGGTGTGGGGCTCGTGTTATTAGTTAGTGTGGGGCTAGCGTCACTGGTTAGTGTGGGGCTAGCAACACTGGTTAGCTTGGGACTAGTGACACTAGTTAGTGTGGGGCTAGCGACATTGGTTAATGTGGGGCTAGTGCCACTGGTTAGTGAGGGGCTAGTGTCACTGGTTAGTGTGGAGCTAGTGACACTGGTTAGTGTGTGGCGAGTGACACTGGTTAATGTGGGGCTATTGTCACTGGTTAGTGTGTGGCTAGTGTCACTGGTTAGTGTGGGGCTAATGTCACTGGTTAGTGTGGGGCAAGTGATGCTGTTAGTGTGGCGCTAGAGAAGCTTCTTAGTGTGAGGCTAGTGTCACTGGTTAGTGTGGGGCTGGAGAAGCTGCTCTGTGGGGCTAGTGTCACTGGTTAGTTTGGGGCTAGCGACACTGATTAGTGTGGGACTAGTGCCACTGGTTAGTGTGTCGCTGGTTAGTGTGAGACTAGCGCCATTAGTTAGTGTGGGGCAAGTGACACTGGCTAATGTGGAGCTCGTGACACTGGTTAGTGTGGGGCAATTGACACTGGTTAGTGTGGGGCAATTGACACTGGTTAGTGTGGGGCTAGCGACACTGGTTCATGTGGGGCCAGTGACACTGGTTTATGTGGGGCTAGCGACAGTGGTTCGTGAGGGGCTAGCGACATTGGTTAGTGTGGGGCTAATGACACTGGTTAGCATGGGGCTAGCGACATTAGTTAGCGTGGGGCAAGTGACACTGGTTAATGTGGGGCTCGTGACACTGGTCAGTGTGTGCTATGATTAGTGTGGGGCTCGTGTCACTGGTTAGTGTGGGGCTCATGTCACTGGTTAGTGTGGATCTTGCGACACTGGTTAATGTGGTCTTGCGACACTGGTTATTGTGGGGCAAGTGACACTGGTTAGTGTGGGGTTACTGACACTGGTTAGTGTAGGGCTGGTGTCACTGGTTAGTGTGGGGCTAGTGTCACTGGTTCATGTGGGGCGAGAGTCATTGGTTAGTGTGGGGCTAGTGTCACTGGTTAATGTGGGCTTGTGTCACTGGTTAGTGTGGAGCTAGTTGTACTGGTTAGTATAGTGCTAGTGGCACTGGCTAGTGTTGCACTAGGGTCACTGGTTACTGTGTGGCTAGTGACTGGTTGGTGTGTGGCTCGTGACTAGTTGGTGTGGGGCTCATGTCATTAGTTAGTGAGGGCTAGCGTCACTGGTTAGTGTGGGGCTAGCGACACTGGTTAGCGTGGGACTAGTGACACTAGTTAGTGTGGGACTAGTGACACTAGTTAGTGTGGGGCTCGAGCAAATGGTACGTGTGGGGCTCGTGACACTGGTTAGTGTGTGGCTAGTGTGGGCTCATGACACTGGTTAGTGTGGGGCTCGTGTCACTGGTTAGTGTGTCACTTGTTAGTGTGGGGCTAGTGTCACTGGTTAGTGAGGGGCTAGTGTCACTGGTTAGTGTGGGGCTGGTGTCACTGGTTAGTGTGGGCTTGCGACACAGATTAGTGTGGGGCTAGTGACTCTGGTTGGTGTGGGGCTAGTGACACTGGTTAGTATGGGGCTAGTGTCACTGGTTAGTGTGTGGCGAGTGACACTAGTTAGTGTGGGGCTAGTGTGGGCTAGTGTCACTGGTTAGTGTGGGGCTAGTGTCACTGGTTAATGTGGGGCTAGCGACACTGATTAGTGTGGGACTAGTGCCACTGGTTAGTGTGTCGCTGGTTAGTGTGAGGCGAGCGACATTAGTTAGTGTGGGACAAGTGACACTGGTTAGTGTGGGCTCGTGACACTGGTTAGTGTGGGCTCGTGACACTGGTTAGTGTGGGGCAATTGACACTGGTAAGTGTGGGGCTAGTGACAGTGGTTCATGTGGGGCTAGCGACAGTGGTTCGTGAGGGGCTAGCGACATTAGTTAGCGTGGGGCAAGTGACACTGGTTAATGTGGGGCGAGAGCAAATGGTACCTGTGGGGCTCGTGACACTGGTTAGTGTGTGCTATGGTTAGTGTGGGGCTCGTGTCACTGGTTAGTGTGGGGCTCGTGTCACTGGTTCATGTGGGGCTAGTGACACTGGTTAGTGTGTGCTATGGTTAGTGTGGAGCTCATGTCACTGGTTAGTGTGGGGCTAGTGACACTGGATAGTGTGGGGCTAGTGACACTGGTTAGTGTGGGGCTAGTGACACTGGTTATTGCGGGGCTAGTGACACTGGTTAGTGTGGGGTTACTGACACTGGTTATTGTGGGGCTAGTGTCACTGGTTAGTATGGGGCTACTGACACTGGTTAGTGTGGGGCTAGTGTCACTGGTTAGTGTGGGGCTTGTGTCAATGGTTAGTCACTGGTTCGTGTGGGGCGAGAGTCACTGGTTCGTGTGGGGCGAGAGTCACTGGTTAGTGTGGGGCTAGCGACATTAGTTAGCGTGGGGCAAGTGACACTGGTTAATGTGGGGCTCGTGACACTGGTTAGTGTGTGCTATGGTTAGTGTGGGGCTCATGTCACTGGTTAGTGTGGATCTTGCGACACTGGTTAATGTGGTCTTGCGACACTGGTTATTGTGGGGCTAGTGACACTGGTTAGTGTGGGGTTACTGACACTGGTTAGTGTAGGGCTGGTGTCACTGGTTAGTGTGGGGCTAGTGTCACTGGTTCATGTGGGGCGAGAGTCATTGGTTAGTGTGGGGCTAGTGTTACTGGTTAATGTGGGCTTGTGTCACTGGTTAGTGTGGAGCTAGTTGTACTGGTTAGTATAGTGCTAGTGGCACTGGCTAGTGTTGCACTAGGGTCACTGGTTACTGTGTGGCTAGTGACTGGTTGGTGTGGGGCTCATGTCATTAGTTAGTGAGGGGCTAGCGTCACTGGTTAGTGTGGGGCTAGCGACACTGGTTAGCGTGGGACTAGTGACACTAGTTAGTGTGGGACTAGTGACACTAGTTAGTGTGGGGCTCGAGCAAATGGTACGTGTGGGGCTCGTGACACTGGTTAGTGTGTGGCTAGTGTGGGCTCATGACACTGGTTAGTGTGGGGCTCGTGTCACTGGTTAGTGTGTCACTTGTTAGTGTGGGGCTAGTGTCACTGGTTAGTGAGGGGCTAGTGTCACTGGTTAGTGTGGGGCTGGTGTCGCTGGTTAGTGTGGGCTTGCGACACAGATTAGTGTGGGGCTAGTGACTCTGGTTGGTGTGGGGCTAGTGACACTGGTTAGTATGGGGCTAGTGTCACTGGTTAGTGTGTGGCGAGTGACACTAGTTAGTGTGGGCTAGTGTCACTGGTTAGTGTGGGGCTAGTGTCACTGGTTAATGTGGGGCTAGCGACACTGATTAGTGTGGGACTAGTGCCACTGGTTAGTGTGTCGCTGGTTAGTGTGAGGCGAGCGACATTAGTTAGTGTGGGACAAGTGACACTGGTTAGTGTGGGCTCGTGACACTGGTTAGTGTGGGCTCGTGACACTGGTTAGTGTGGGGCAATTGACACTGGTAAGTGTGGGGCTAGTGACAGTGGTTCATGTGGGGCTAGCGACAGTGGTTCGTGAGGGGCTAGCGACATTAGTTAGCGTGGGGCAAGTGACACTGGTTAATGTGGGGCGAGAGCAAATGGTACCTGTGGGGCTCGTGACACTGGTTAGTGTGTGCTATGGTTAGTGTGGGGCTCGTGTCACTGGTTAGTGTGGGGCTCGTGTCACTGGTTAGTGTGGAGCTCGTGTCACTGGTTCATGTGGGGCTAGTGACACTGGTTAGTGTGTGCTATGGTTAGTGTGGGGCTCGTGTCACTGGTTAGTGTGGGGCTAGTGACACTGGTTAGTGTGGGGCTAGTGACACTGATTAGTGTGGGGCTTGCGACACTGGTTAGTGTGGGCTTGCGACACTGGTTATTGCGGGGCTAGTGACACTGGTTAGTGTGGGGTTACTGACACTGGTTATTGTGGGGCTAGTGTCACTGGTTAGTATGGGGCTACTGACACTGGTTAGTGTGGGGCTAGTGTCACTGGTTAGTGTGGGGCTTGTGTCAATGGTTAGTAACTGGTTCGTGTGGGGCGAGAGTCACTGGTTCGTGTGGGGCGAGAGTCACTGGTTAGTGTGGGGCTAGGGTCACTGGCTAGTGTTGCACTAGGGTCACTGGTTAGCGTGGGGCTAGTGACACTGGTTAATGTGTGGCTCGTGACACTGGTTAGTGTGGGGCTCGTGACACCGGTTAGTGTGGGGCTAGTGTCACTGGTAAGTGTGTGGCGAGTGACACTGGTTAGTGTGGGGCTAGTGTGGGGCTAGTGACACTGGTTAGTGTGAGGCTAGTGACACTGGTTAGTGTGGGACTATTGTCACTGGTTAATGTGTGGCTAGTGTCACTGGTTAATGTGGGGCTAGTGTCACTGGTTAGTGTGGGGCTAGCGACACTGATTAGTGTGGGACTAGTGTCACTGGTTAATGTGGGGCTAGTGACACTGGTTAGCATGGGGCTAGGGACATTAGTTAGCGAGGGGCAAGTGACACTGGTTAATGTGGGGCTAGAGCAAATGGTACGTGTGGGGCTCGTGTCACTGGTTAGTGTGGGGCTCGTGTCACTGGTTAGTGTGGGGCTCGTGTCACTGGTTATTGCGGGGCTAGTGACACTGGTTATTGTGGGGCTAGTGTCACTGGTTAGTCACTATCATGTGGGGCGAGAGTCACTGGTTAGTGTGGGGCTAGTGTCACTGGTTAGTGTGGGGCTAGTGTCACTGGTTAGTGTGGAGCTAGTTATACTGGTTAATATGGTGCTAGTGGCAATGGCTCGTGTTTCACTCGGGTCACTGGTTAGCATCGGGCTAGTGTCATTAGTTAGTGTGGGGCTAGTGTTACTGGTTAGTGTGTCACTTGTTAGTGTGGGGCTAGCGACATTAATTAGTGCGGGGCAAGTGACATTGGTTAGTGAGGGGCTAGTTACACTGGTTAGTGTGGGGGCTAGTTACACTGGTTAGTGTGGGGCTTGTGACACTGGTTAGTGTGGGGCTATAGTCACTGGTTAGTGTGTGCTATGGTTAGTGTGGGGCTCGTGTCACTGGTTAGTGTGGGGCTCGTGTCACTGGTTAGTGTGGAGCTCGTGTCACTGGTTCATGTGGGGCTAGTGACACTGGTTAGTGTGTGCTATTGTTAGTGTGGGGCTCATGTCACTGGTTCGTGTGGGGCTAGTGACACTGGATAGTGTGGGGCTAGTGACACTGGTTAGTGTGGGGCTAGTGACACTGATTAGTGTGGGGCTTGCGACACTGGTTAGTTTGGGCTTGCGACACTGGTTATTGCGGGGCTAGTGACACTGGTTAGTGTGGGGTTACTGACACTGGTTATTGTGGGGCTAGTGTCACTGGTTAGTATGGGGCTACTGACACTGGTTAGTGTGGGGCTAGTGTCACTGGTTAGTGTGGGGCTTGTGTCAATGGTTAGTCACTGGTTCGTGTGGGGCGAGAGTCACTGGTTCGTGTGGGGCTAGGGTCACTGGCTAGTGTTGCACTAGGGTCACTGGTTAGCGTGGGGCTAGTGACACTGGTTAATGTGTGGCTCGTGACACCGGTTAGTGTGGGGCTAGTGTCACTGGTAAGTGTGTGGCGAGTGACACTGGTTAGTGTGGGGCTAGTGTGGGGCTAGTGACACTGGTCAGTGTGAGGCTAGTGACACTGATTAGTGTGGGACTAGTGTCACTGGTTAATGTGGGGCTAGTGACATTAGTTAGCGAGGGGCAAGTGACACTGGTTAATGTGGGGCTAGAGCAAATGGTACGTGTGGGGCTCGTGTCACTGGTTAGTGTGGGGCTCGTGTCACTGGTTAGTGTGGGTCGCGTCACACGTTATTGCGGGGCTAGTGACACTGGTTATTGTGGGGCTAGCGACACTGATTATTGTGGGACTAGTGCCACTGGTTAGTGTGTCGCTGGTTAGTGTGAGGCGAGCGACATTAGTTAGTGTGGGACAAGTGACACTGGTTAGTGTGGGCTCGTGACACTGGTTAGTGTGGGCTCGTGACACTGGTTAGTGTGGGGCAATTGACACTGGTAAGTGTGGGGCTAGTGACAGTGGTTCATGTGGGGCTAGCGACAGTGGTTCGTGAGGGGCTAGCGACATTAGTTAGCGTGGGGCAAGTGACACTGGTTAATGTGGGGCGAGAGCAAATGGTACCTGTGGGGCTCGTGACACTGGTTAGTGTGTGCTATGGTTAGTGTGGGGCTCGTGTCACTGGTTAGTGTGGGGCTCGTGTCACTGGTTAGTGTGGAGCTCGTGTCACTGGTTCATGTGGGGCTAGTGACACTGGTTAGTGTGTGCTATGGTTAGTGTGGGGCTAGTGACACTGGTTAGTGTGGGGCTAGTGACACTGATTAGTGTGGGGCTTGCGACACTGGTTAGTGTGGGCTTGCGACACTGGTTATTGCGGGGCTAGTGACACTGGTTAGTGTGGGGTTACTGACACTGGTTATTGTGGGGCTAGTGTCACTGGTTAGTATGGGGCTACTGACACTGGTTAGTGTGGGGCTAGTGTCACTGGTTAGTGTGGGGCTTGTGTCAATGGTTAGTCACTGGTTCGTGTGGGGCGAGAGTCACTGGTTCGTGTGGGGCTAGGGTCACTGGCTAGTGTTGCACTAGGGTCACTGGTTAGCGTGGGGCTAGTGACACTGGTTAATGTGTGGCTCGTGACACCGGTTAGTGTGGGGCTAGTGTCACTGGTAAGTGTGTGGCGAGTGACACTGGTTAGTGTGGGGCTAGTGTGGGGCTAGTGACACTGGTCAGTGTGAGGCTAGTGACACTGATTAGTGTGGGACTAGTGTCACTGGTTAATGTGGGGCTAGTGACATTAGTTAGCGAGGGGCAAGTGACACTGGTTAATGTGGGGCTAGAGCAAATGGTACGTGTGGGGCTCGTGTCACTGGTTAGTGTGGGGCTCGTGTCACTGGTTAGTGTGGGTCGCGTCACACGTTATTGCGGGGCTAGTGACACTGGTTATTGTGGGGCTAGTGTCACTGGTTAGTCACTATCATGTGGGGCGAGAGTCACTGGTTAGTGTGGGGCTAGTGTCACTGGTTAGTGTGGGGCTCGTGTCACTGGTTAGTGTGGAGCTAGTTATACTGGTTAATATGGTGCTAGTGGCAATGGCTCGTGTTTCACTCGGGTCACTGGTTAGCATCGGGCTAGTGTCATTAGTTAGTGTGGGGCTAGTGTTACTGGTTAGTGTGTCACTTGTTAGTGTGGGGCTAGCGACATTAATTAGTGCGGGGCAAGTGACATTGGTTAGTGAGGGGCTAGTTACACTGGTTAGTGTGGGGGCTAGTTACACTGGTTAGTGTGGGGCTAGTGACACTGGTTAGTGTGGGGCTATAGTCACTGGTTAGTGTGTCACTGGTTAGTGTCACTGGTTAGTGTGGGGCGAGAGAAGCTGCTTAGTATGGGGCTAGTGACACTGGTTAGTGTGGGGCTACTGTCACTGGTAAGTGTGTGGCGAGTGACACTGGTTAGTGTGGGGCTAGTGTGGGCTCATGACACTGGTTAGTGTGGGGCTCGTGACACTGGTTAATGTGTGGCTCGTGACACTGGTTAGTGTGGGGCTAGCGACACTGATTAGTGTGAGACTAGTGTCACTGGTTAATGTGTGGCTCGTGACACTGGTTAGTGTGGGGCTAGTGACACTGGTTCATGTGGGGCTAGCGACTGGTTCGTGAGCGTCGAGCGACACTGGTTAGTGTGGGGCTAGTGACACTGGTTAGCATGGGGCTAGCGACATTAGTTAGTGAGGGGAAAGTGACACTGGTTAATGTGGGGCTAGAGCAAATGGTAAGTGTGGGGCTCGTGTCACTGGTTAGTGTGGGGCTCGTGTCACTGGTTAGTGTGGGGCTCGTGTCACTGGTTAGTGTGGGGCTCGTGTCACTGGTTATTGTGGGGCTAGTGACACTGGTTATTGTGGGGCTAGTGTCACTGGTTAGTATGGGGCTACTGACACTGGTTAGTGTGGGCTTGCGACACTGGTTATTGCGGGGCTAGTGACACTGGTTATTGTGGGTTTAGTGTCACTGGTTATTGTGGGGCTAGTGTCACTGGTTAGTGTGGGGCTAGTGTCACTGGTTAGTCACTATCATGTGGGGCGAGAGTCACTGGTTAGTGTGGGGCTAGTGTCACTGGTTAATGTGGGCTAGTGTCACTGGTTAGTGTGGAGCTAGTTATACTGGTTAATATGGTGCTAGTGGCAATGGCTCGTGTTTCACTCGGGTCACTGGTTAGCATCGGGCTAGTGTCACTGGTTAGTGTGTGGCTCGTGACTAGTTGGTGCGGGGCTAGTGTCATTAGTTAGTGTGGGGCTAGCGACATTAGTTAGTGTGGGGCAAGTGACATTGGTTAATGAGGGACTAGTGTCATTAGTTAGTATGGGGCTAGCGTCACTGGTTAGTGTGGGGCTAGCGACACTGGTTAGCGTGGGACTAGTGACACTAGTTAGTGTGGGGCTAGTGTTACTGGTTAGTGTGTCACTTGTTAGTGCGGGGCTAGCGACATTGGTTAGTGAGGGGCTAGTGTCACTGGTTAGTGAGGGGCTAGTGACACTGATTAGTATGAAGCTAATATCACACTGGTTAGTGTGGAGCTAGTGACACTGGTTAGTGTGGAGCTAGTGACATTCGTTAGTGTGGAGCTAGTGACATTCGTTAGTGTGGAGCTAGTGACATTGGTTAGTGTGGGGCTAGTGTCACTGGTTAGTGTGGGCTTGCGATACTGATTAGTGTGCAGCTAGTGACACTGGTTAGTGTGGGGCTAGTGTCACTGGTTAGTGTGGGGCTAGTGTCACTGGTTAGTGTGGGGCTATAGTCACTGGTTAGTGTGTCACTGGTTAGTGTCACTGGTTAGTGTGGGGCTAGAGAAGCTGCTTAGTGTGGGGCTCGTGACACTGGTTAGTGTGGGGCTCGTGACACTGGTTAGTGTGGGGCAAGTGATGCTGTTAGTGTGGGGCTAGAGAAGCTGCTCAGTGTGAGGCTAGTGTCACAGGTTAGTGTGGGGCTAGCGACCCTGGTTAGTGTGGGACTAGTGTCACTGGTTAGTGTGTCACTGGTTAGTGTGAGGCTAGCGACATTAGTTAGTGTGGGGCAAGTGACACTGGTTAATGTGTGATTCGTGACACTGGTTAGTGTGGGCTCGTGACAGTGGTTCGAGAGGGGCTCGCGACACTGCTTAGTGTGGACTCGTGACACTGGTTAGTGTGGGCTCGTGACAGTGGTTCGTGTGGGGCTAGCGACAGTGATTAGTGTGGGGCTAGCAAGGGGGACTAGCGACATTAGTTAGCGTGGGGCAAGTGACTGGTTAATGTGGGGCGAGAGCAAATGGTACGTGTGGGGCTCATGACACTGGTTAGTGTGTACTATGGTTAGTGTGCGGCTCGTGTCACTGGTTAGTGTGGGGCTCATGTCACTGGTTCATGTGGAGCTCGTGTCACTGGTTAGTGTGGGGCTAGTGACACTGGTTAGTGTGGGGCTTGTGTCACTGGTTATTGCGGGGCTAGTGACACTGGTTAGTGTGGGGTTACTGACACTGGTTCGTGTGGGGCTAGTGACACTGGTTAGTATGGGGCTAGTGTCACTGGTTAGTGTGGGGCTAGTGTCACTGGTTAGTGTGTGGCTAGTGACACTGGTTAGTATGGGGCTAGTGCGGGCTCATGACACTGGTTAGTGTGGGGTTAGTGTCACTGCTTAGTGTGAGGCTAGCGACACTGGTTAGTGTGTCACTGGTTAGTGTGAGGCTAGCGACATTAGTTAGTGTGGGGCAAGTGACACTGGTTAATGTGGAGCTTGTGACACTGGTTAGTGTGGGCTCGTGACACTGGTGAGTGTGGGGCAATTGACACTGGTTAATGTGGAGCTTGTGACACTGGTTAGTGTGGGCTCGTGACATTGGTTAGTGTGGGGCTAGTGACACTGGTTCATGTAGGGCTAGCGACAGTGGTTCATGAACGGCTAGCGACACTGGTTAGTGTGGGGCTAGTGACACTGGTTAATGTGGGGCGAGAGCAATTGGTACGTGTGGGGCTCATGACACTGGTTAGTGTGTGCTATGGTTAGTGTGGGGCTCATGTCACTGGTTAGTGTGGGGCTAGTGTCACTGGTTAGTGTCACTGGTTAGTGTGGAGCTAGTTATACTGGTTAGTATGCTGCTAGTGGCACTGGTTAGTGTGGGGCTAGTGTCACTGGTTAGTGTGGGGCTTGTGTCACTGGTTAGTCACTGCTTCATGTGGGGTGAGAGTCACTGGTTCGTGTGGGGCTAGTGTCACTGGTTAGTGTCAATGGTTAGTGTGGAGCTAGTTATACTGGTTAGTATGCTGCTAATGGCACTGGTTAGTGTGGGGCTAGTGTCACTGGTTAGTGTGGGGCTTGTGTCACTGGTTAGTCACTGCTTCATGTGGGGCGAGAGTCACTGGTTCGTGTGGGGCTAGTGTCACTGGTTAGTGTGGGGCTCGTGTCACTGGTTAGTGTGGGGCTAGTGTCACTGGTTAGTGTGGGCCTCGTGTCACTGGTTAGTGTGGAGCTAGTTAATATGGTGCTAGTGGCAATAGCTAGTGTTGCACTAGGGTCACTGGTTAGCGTGGGGCTAGTGTCACTGGTTAGTGTGTGGCTCGTGACTGGTTGGTGTGGGGCTAGTGTCATTAGTTAATGTGGGGCTAGCGACATTAGTTAGTGCGCGGCAAGTGACATTGGTTAATGAGGGGCTAGTTTCATTAGTTAGTGTGGGGCTAGCGACACTGGTTAGCGTGGGACTAGTGACACTAGTTAGTGTGGGGCTAGTGTTACTGGTTAGTGAGGGGCTAGTGTCACCGGGCTGTTTAGTGTGGGACTAGTGTCATGGGTTAATGTGGGGACTAGTTACACTGGTTAGTATGAGGCTAATGTCACACTGGTTAGTGTGGGGCTAGTGTCACTGGTCAGTGTGGGGCTTGCGACACTTGTTAGTGTGGAGCTAGTGACACTGGTTAGTGTGGAGCTAGTGACACTGGTTAGTGTGGAGCTAGTGACACTGGTTAGTGTGGGGCTAGTGTCACTGGTTAGTGTGGGCTTGCGATACTGATTAGTGTGCAGCTAGTGTCACTGGGTAGTGTGGGACTAGTGTCACTGGTTAGTGTGGGGCTAGTGTCACTGGTTAGTGTGGGGCTAGTGTGGGCTCATGACACTGGTTAGTGTGGGGCTAGTGTCACTGGTTAGTGTGGGGCTGGTGACACTGGTTAGTGTGGGACTAGTGTCATGGGTTAATGTGGGGGCTAGTTACACTGGTTAGTATGAGGCTAATGTCACACTGGTTAGTGTGGGGCTAGTGTCACTGGTCAGTGTGGGGCTTGCGACACGTGTTAGTGTGGAGCTAGTGACACTGGTTAGTGTGGAGCTAGTGACACTGGTTAGTGTGCAGCTAGTGACACTGGGAAGTGTGGGGCTAGTGTCACTGGTTAGTGTGGGGCTAGTGTGGGCTCATGACACTTGTTAGTGTGGGGCTAGTGTCACTGGTTATGTGGGGCTAGTTTCACTGGTTAGTGTGGGGCTCGTGTCACTGGTTAGTGTGGGGCTAGTGTCACTGGTTAGTGTGGGGATAGTTACACTGGCTAGTGTGGGGCTCGTGTCACTGGTTAGTGTGACTGGTAAGTGTGGGGCTACTGACACTGGTTCATGTGGGGCTAGTGTCACTGGTTAGTTTGGGCCTTAGCGTCACTGGTTAGTGTGGGGCTATTATCACTGGTTAGTGTGGGGCTATTGTCACTGGTTAGTGTGGGGCTAGTGTCCCTGGTTAGTGTGGGCCTTAGCGTCACTGGTTAGTGTGGGGCTAGTATCACTGGTTAGTGTGGGGCTAGTGTCCCTGGTTAGTGTGGGCCTTAGCGTCACTGGTTAGTGTGGGGCTAGTGTCACTGGTTAGTGTGGGCCTTAGCGTCACTGGTTAGTGTGGGGCTAGTTACACTGGTTAGTGTGGGGCTAGTCACACTGGTTAGTTTGGGGCTCGTGTCACTGGTTAGTGTGAGGCTAGTGTGACTGGTTAGTGTGGGGCTAGTGTCACTGGTTAGTGTGAGGCTGGTATCACTGGTTAATGTGGGGCTTAGCGTCACTGGTTAGTGTGGGCCTTAGTGTCACTGGTTAGTGTGGGGCTAGTGTCACTGGTTAGAGTGAGGCATAGCGTCACTGGTTAATGTGGGCCTTAGCGTCACTGGTTATTGTGGGGCTAGTTACACTGTTTAGTGTGGGGCTCGTGTCACTGGTTAGTGTGAGGCTGGTGTGACTGGTTAGTGTGGGGCTATTGACACTGATTAGCGTGGGCTATTGACACTGGTTAGTGTGGGGCTATTGACACTGGTTAGTGTGGGGCTAGTGACACTGGTTAGTGTGGGGCTGGTGACACTGGTTAATGTGGGGCTATTGACACTGGTTAGTGTGGGGCAAGTGATAATGGTTAATGTGGGGCGAAAGAAAATGGTACGCGTGGGGCTCGTGACGCTGGTAAGTGTGTGCTATGGTTAGTGTGGGGCTAGTGACACTGGTTAGTGTGGGGCTAGTGACACTGGTTCATGTGGGGCTAGCGACAGTGGTTCGTGAGCGGCTAACGACACTGGTTAGTGTGTGGCTAGTGACACTGGTTAGCATGGGGCTAGCGACATTAGTTAGCGTGGGGAAAGTGACACTGGTTAATGTGGGCTGGTGACACTGGTTAGTGTGGGCTGGTGACACTGGTTAGTGTAGGGCAATTGACACTGGTTAGTGTGGGGCTAGTGACACTGGTTCATGTGGGGCTAGCGACAGTGGTTCGTGAGCGGCTAACGACACTGGTTAGTGTGTGGCTAGTGACACTGGTTAGCATGGGGCTAGCGACATTAGTTAGCGTGGGGCAAGTGACACTGGTTAATGTGGAGCTCGAGCAAATGGTATGTGTGGGGCTTGTGACACTGGTTAGTGTGTACTATGGTTAGTGTGGGGCTCGTGTCACTGGCTAGTGTGGGGCTCGTGTCACTGATTAGTGTGGGGCTAGTGACACTGGTTATTGTGGGGCTACTGTCACTGGTTTGTATGGGGCTACTGTCACTGGTTAGTGTGGGGCGAGAGTCACTGCTTAGTGTGGGGCTAGTGACACTGGTTAGTGTGGGTCTCGTGTCACTGGTTAATGTGGGCTAGTGTCACTGGTTAGTGTGGAGCTAGTTATACTGGTTAGTATGGTGGTAATGGCACTGGCTAGTGTTGCACTCGGGTCACTGGTTAGCGTAGGGCTAGCGACACTGGTTAGTGTGGGGCTAGCGACACTGGTTAGTGTGGGACTCGTGACACTAGTTAGTGTGGGGCTAGTGTCACTGGTTAGTGTGTCACTTGTTATTGTTGGGCTAGCGACATTAGTTAGTGAGGGGCTAGTGTCACTGGTTAGTGAGGGGCTAGTGTCACTGGTTAGTGAGGGGCTAGTGACACTGGTTAGTGTGGAGCTAGTGACACTGGTTAGTGTGATCTTGCGACACTGATTAGTGTGATCTTGCGACACTGATTAGTATGGGGCTTGTGACATCTGGTTAGTGTGGGGCTAGTGTCACTGGTTAGTGTGGGGCTTGCGACACTGGTTAGTCTGGGGCTAGTGACATTGGTTAGTGTGGGGCTATTGATACTGGTTCGTGTGTGGCTCGTGACACTGGTTAGTGTGGGGCTCGTGTCACTGGATAGTGTGGGGCTCGTGTCACTGGTTAGTGTGGGGCAAGTGACGCTGTTAGTGTGGTGCTAGAGAAGCTGCTCAGTGTGGGGCTAGTGACACTGGTTGAACTGGGGCTAGTGTCACTGGTTAGTGTGGGGCTTGCGACACTGGTTAGTCTGGGCTTGCGACACTGGTTATTGTGGGGTTAATGACACTGGTTAGTGTGGGGTTACTGACACTGGTTATTGTGGGGCTAGAGTCACTGGTTAGTGTGGGGCTACTGACACTGGTTAGTGTGGGGCTAGTGTCACTGGTTAGTGTGGGGCTAGTGTCACAGTGGTTAGTGTGGAGCTAGTGATATTGGTTAGTGTGGGCCTGGTACACTCGTTAGTGTGGGGCTAGTGACACTGGTTAGTGCGGGCTAGCATCACTGGTTAGTGTGGGGTTGGTGACACTGGTTAGTGTGGGGTTGGTGACACTGGTTAGTATGGGGCAAGTGACACTGGTTATTGTGGGGCTCGTTACACTGGTTAGTATGGGGCTAGTGTCACTGGTTAGTGTGGGGCTAGTGTCACAGTGGTTAGTGTGGAGCTAGTGATACTGGTTAGTGTGGGCCTGGTACACTCGTTAGTGTGGGGCTAGTGACGCTCGTTAGTGTAGGGATAGTGTCACTGGTTAGTGTGGGGCGAGTGTCATTGGTTAGTTTGGGGCTCGTGTCGCTGGTTATTGTGGGGCTAGTGACACTGGTTAGTGTGGGCTCATGTCACTGGTTAGTGTGGAGGTGGTGACACTGGTTAATGTATTGCTAGTGACACTGTTTAGTGTGGGGCTACTGACAGGTTAGTGTGGGGCTAGTGTCACTGGTTAGTGTGGGGCTAGTATCACTGGTTAGTGTGGGGCTAGTATCACTGGTTAGTGTGGGTCACGTGTCACTGGTTAGTGTGGGTCTCGTGTCATTGTTTACTGTGGGGCTACTGACACTGGTTACTGTGGGGCTACTGACACTGGTTAGTGTGTGGCTAGTGACACTTGTTAGTGTGGGGCAAAGCGTCACTGGTTAATGTTTTGCTAGTGACACTGGTTAGTGTGTGGCTAGTTACACTGGTGAGTGTGTGGGTTGGTGACACTGGTGAGTGTGTGGCTTGTGACACTGGTTAGTGTGGGGCTACTGACACTGGTTAGTGTGGGGCTAGTGTCACTGGTTAGTGTGTCACTGGTTAGTTGTGGGGCTAGTTTCACTGGTTAGTGTGGGGCAAGTGACGCTTTTAGTGTGGATCTAGAGAAGCTGCTTAGTGTGGATCTCGAGAAGCTGCTTAGTGTGGGCCTAGTGACACTGGTTGGTCTGGGGCTAGTGTCACTGGTTAGTGTGGGGCTAGCAACACTGATTAGCAAGGGACTAGTGACAGTAGTTAGTGTTGGACTTGTGTCACTGGTTAGTGTGTCACTGGTTAGTGTGAGGCTAGCGACACTGGTTAATGTGGGGCTCGTGACACTGGTTAATGTGGGGCTCGTGACACTGGTTAGTGTGGGGCTAGTGACACTGGTTAGTGTAAGGCTAGTGACACTGGTTAGTGTGGGGCAAGTGAGGTAAAATGGTACGTGTGGGGCTCGTGACACTGGTTAGTGTGTGCTATGGTTAGTGTGGGGCTCGTGTCAGTGGTTCGTGTGGGGCTAGTGACAATGGTTCGTGTGGGGCTAGTGTCACTGGTTAGTGTGGGTCCAATGACACTGTTTAGTGTAGGTCCAATGACACTGTTTAGTGTGGGGCTAGTGTCACTGGTTCGTGTGGGGCTAGTGTCACTGGTTAGTGTGGGGCTAGTGACACTCGTTAGTGTGGGGCGAGTGTCATTGGTTAGTGTGGGTCTCATGTCACTGGTTATTGTGGGGCTAGTGACACTGGTTGTTTGGGCTAGTGTCATGGGTTAGTGTGGGGCTAGTTACACTGGTTTATATGGGGCTAGTGTCACTGGTTAGTGTCGGCTCGTGTCATTGGTTACTGTTGGGCTAGTGTCACTGGTTATGTGGGGCTTGTGTCACTGGTTAGTGTGAGGCTAGTGACACTGGCTAGTGTGGGGCTAGTGACACTGGTTAGTGTGGGGCTAGTTACACTGGTTAGTGTGGGGCTTAGCGTCACTGGTTAGTGTGGCCCTTAGCGTCACTGGTTAGTGTGGGGCTAGTATCACTGGTTAGTGTGGGGCTAGTGACACTGGTTAGTGTGGGGCTAGTGACACTGGTTAGTGTGGGGCAAGTGACAATGGTTAATGTTGGGCAAAAGAAAATGGCACTTGTGGGGCTCGTGACGCTGGTTAGTTTTTGCTATGGTTAGTGTGGGGCTAGTCACACTGGTTAGTGTGGGGCTAGTCACACTGGTTAGTGTTGGGCTAGTTTCACACTGGTTAGTGTGGGGCTAGTGACACTCGTTAGTGTGGGGATAGTGTTACTGGTTAGTGTGTGCGAGTGTCACTGGTTAGTATGGGGGCTGGTTACACTGGTTAGTATGGGGCTAGTGTCACTGGTTAGTGTGGGGCAAGTGTCACAATGGTTAGTGTGTGGCTAGTGACACTTGTTAGTGTGGGGTGAATGTCATTAGTTAGTGTGGGTCTTGTGTCACTGTTTATTGTGGGGCTAGTGACACTGGTTGTGTGGACTAGTGTCATGGGTTAGTGTGGGGCTCGTGTCACTGGTTAGTGTGGGCTAGTGTCACTGGTTACTGTGGGGCAAGTGACACTGGTTAGTGTGGGCTAATGTCACTGGTTAGTGTGGGCTAATGTCACTTGTTAGTGTGGGCCTAGTGTCACTGGTTAGTGTGGAGCTTGTGACACTGGTTAATCTATTGCTAGTGACACTGGTTAGTGTGTGGCTAGTGTCACTGGTTATGTGGGGTTGTGTCACTGGTTAGTGTGGGGCTAGTGTCACTGGTTAGTGTGGGGCTTAGCATCACTAGTTAGTGTGGGGCTAGTTACACTGGTTAGTGTGGGGCTCGTGTCACTGGTTAGTATGACTGGTTCGTGTGGGGCTACTGACACTGGTTCGTGTGGGGCTACTGACACTGGTTCATGTGGGGCTAGTGTCACTGGTTAGTTTGGGCCTTAGCGTCACTGGTTAGTGTGGGGCTAGTATCACTGCTTAGTGTGAGGCTTAGCGTCACTGGTTAGTGTGGCGCTAGTGTCACTGGTTAGTGTGGGGCTAGTATCACTGGTTAGTGTGGGGCTTAGCGTCACTGGTTAGTGTGGGCCTTAGCGTCACTGGTTAGTGTGGGGCTAGTTACACTGGTTAGTGTGGGGCTAGTGACACTGGTTAGTTTTGGCTAGTTACACTGGTTAGTGTGGGGGCTGGTTACACTGGTTAGTATGGGGATAGTGACACTGGTTAGTGTGTGGCTAGTGACACTTGTTAGTGTGGGGTGAATGTCATTAGTTAGTGTGGGTCTTGTGTCACTGGTTATTGTGGAGCTAGTGACACTGGTTGTGTGGACTAATGTCATGGGTTAGTGTGGGGCTAGTTACACTGGTTTATATGGGGCTAGTGTCACTGGTTAGTGTGGGCTAGTGTCACTGGTTACTGTGGTGCAAGTGACACTGGTTAGTGTGGGGTAATGTCACTGGTTAGTGTAGAGCTTGTGACACTGGTTAATCTATTGCTCGTGACACTGGTTAGTGTGTGGCTAGTGTCACTGGTTATGTGGGGCTAGTTTCACTGGTTAGTGTGGGGCTCGTGTCACTGGTTAGTGTGGGGCTAGTGTCACTGATTAGTGTGGGGATAGTTACACTGGCTAGTGTGGGGCTCGTGTCACTGGTTAGTGTGACTGGTAAGTGTGGGGCTACTGACACTGGTTCATGTGGGGCTAGTGTCACTGGTTAGTTTGGGCCTTAGCGTCACTGGTTAGTGTGGGGCTATTATCACTGGTTAGTGTGGGGCTATAGTCACTGGTTAGTGTGGGGCTAGTGTCCCTGGTTAGTGAAGGCCTTAGCGTCACTGGTTAGTGTGGGGCTAGTATCACTGGTTAGTGTGGGGCTAGTGTCCCTGGTTAGTGTGGGCCTTAGCGTCACTGGTTAGTGTGGGGCTAGTGTCACTGGTTAGTGTGGGCCTTAGCGTCACTGGTTAGTGTGGGGCTAGTTACACTGGTTAGTGTGGGGCTAGTCACACTGGTTAGTTTGGGGCTCGTGTCACTGGTTAGTGTGAGGCTAGTGTGACTGGTTAGTGTGGGGCTAGTGTCACTGGTTAGTGTGAGGCTGGTATCACTGGTTAATGTGGGGCTTAGCGTCACTGGTTAGTGTGGGCCTTAGTGTCACTGGTTAGTCTGGGGCTAGTGTCACTGGTTAGTGTGGGGCTAGCAACACTGATTAGCAAGGGACTAGTGACAGTAGTTAGTGTTGGACTTGTGTCACTGGTTAGTGTGTCACTGGTTAGTGTGAGGCTAGCGACACTGGTTAATGTGGGGCTCGTGACACTGGTTAATGTGTCGCTCGTGACACTGGTTAGTGTGGGGCTAGTGACACTGGTTAGTGTAAGGCTAGTGACACTGGTTAGTGTGGGGCAAGTGAGGTAAAATGGTACGTGTGGGGCTCGTGACACTGGTTAGTGTGTGCTTTGGTTAGTGTGGGGCTCGTGTCAGTGGTTCATGTGGGGCTAGTGACAATGGTTCGTGTGGGGCTAGTGTCACTGGTTAGTGTGGGTCCAATGACACTGTTTAGTGTAGGTCCAATGACACTGTTTAGTGTGGGGCTAGTGTCACTGGTTCGTGTGGGGCTAGTGTCACTGGTTAGTGTGGGGCTAGTGACACTCGTTAGTGTGGGGATAGTGTCTCTGGTCAGTGTGTGCGAGTGTCACTGGTTAGTGTGGGGTCTGGTTACACTGGTTAGTATGGGGCTAGTGTCACTGGTTAGTGTGGGGCAAGTGTCACAATGGTTAGTATGGGGATAGTGACACTGGTTAGTGTGTGGCTAGTGACACTCGTTAGTGTGGGGCGAGTGTCATTGGTTAGTGTGGGTCTCATGTCACTGGTTATTGTGGGGCTAGTGACACTGGTTGTTTGGGCTAGTGTCATGGGTTAGTGTGGGGCTAGTTACACTGGTTTATATGGGGCTAGTGTCACTGGTTAGTGTCGGCTCGTGTCATTGGTTACTGTTGGGCTAGTGTCACTGGTTATGTGGGGCTTGTGTCACTGGTTAGTGTGAGGCTAGTGACACTGGCTAGTGTGGGGCTAGTGACACTGGTTAGTGTGGGGCTAGTTACACTGGTTAGTGTGGGGCTTAGCGTCACTGGTTAGTGTGGCCCTTAGCGTCACTGGTTAGTGTGGGGCTAGTATCACTGGTTAGTGTGGGGCTAGTGACACTGGTTAGTGTGGGGCTAGTGACACTGGTTAGTGTGGGGCTAGTGACACTGGTTAGTGTGGGGCAAGTGACAATGGTTAATGTTGGGCAAAAGAAAATGGCACTTGGGCTCGTGACGCTGGTTAGTTTGTGCTATGGTTAGTGTGGGGCTAGTGACACTGGTTAGTGTGGGGCTAGTCACACTGGTTAGTGTGGGGCTAGTTTCACACTGGTTAGTGTGGGGCTAGTGACACTCGTTAGTGTGGGGATAGTGTTACTGGTTAGTGTGTGCGAGTGTCACTGGTTAGTGTGGGGGCTGGTTACACTGGTTAGTATGGGGCTAGTGTCACTGGTTAGTGTGGGGCAAGTGTCACAATGGTTAGTGTGTGGCTAGTGACACTTGTTAGTGTGGGGTGAATGTCATTAGTTAGTGTGGGTCTTGTGTCACTGTTTATTGTGGGGCTAGTGACACTGGTTGTGTGGACTAGTGTCATGGGTTAGTGTGGGGCTCGTGTCACTGGTTAGTGTGGGCTAGTGTCACTGGTTACTGTGGGGCAAGTGACACTGGTTAGTGTGGGCTAATGTCACTGGTTAGTGTGGGCTAATGTCACTGGTTAGTGTGGGCCTAGTGTCACTGGTTAGTGTGGAGCTTGTGACACTGGTTAATCTATTGCTAGTGACACTGGTTAGTGTGTGGCTAGTGTCACTGGTTATGTGGGGTTGTGTCACTGGTTAGTGTGGGGCTAGTGTCACTGGTTAGTGTGGGGCTTAGCATCACTAGTTAGTGTGGGGCTAGTGTCACTGGTTAGTGTGGGGCTAGTGTCACTGGTTAGTGTGGGGCTTAGCATCACTAGTTAGTGTGGGGCTAGTTACACTGGTTAGTGTGGGGCTCGTGTCACTGGTTAGTATGACTGGTTCGTGTGGGGCTACTGACACTGGTTCGTGTGGGGCTACTGACACTGGTTCATGTGGGGCTAGTGTCACTGGTTAGTTTGGGCCTTAGCGTCACTGGTTAGTGTGGGGCTAGTATCACTGCTTAGTGTGAGGCTTAGCGTCACTGGTTAGTGTGGCGCTAGTGTCACTGGTTAGTGTGGGGCTAGTATCACTGGTTAGTGTGGGGCTTAGCGTCACTGGTTAGTGTGGGCCTTAGCGTCACTGGTTAGTGTGGGGCTAGTTACACTGGTTAGTGTGGGGCTAGTGACACTGGTTAGTTTTGGCTAGTTACACTGGTTAGTGTGGGGGCTGGTTACACTGGTTAGTATGGGGATAGTGACACTGGTTAGTGTGTGGCTAGTGACACTTGTTAGTGTGGGGTGAATGTCATTAGTTAGTGTGGGTCTTGTGTCACTGGTTATTGTGGGGCTAGTGACACTGGTTGTGTGGACTAATGTCATGGGTTAGTGTGGGGCTAGTTACACTGGTTTATATGGGGCTAGTGTCACTGGTTAGTGTGGGCTAGTGTCACTGGTTACTGTGGTGCAAGTGACACTGGTTAGTGTGGGCTAATGTCACTGGTTAGTGTGGAGCTTGTGACACTGGTTAATCTATTGCTCGTGACACTGGTTAGTGTGTGGCTAGTGTCACTGGTTATGTGGGGCTAGTTTCACTGGTTAGTGTGGGGCTCGTGTCACTGGTTAGTGTGGGGCTAGTGTCACTGATTAGTGTGGGGATAGTTACACTGGCTAGTGTGGGGCTCGTGTCACTGGTTAGTGTGACTGGTAAGTGTGGGGCTACTGACACTGGTTCATGTGGGGCTAGTGTCACTGGTTAGTTTGGGCCTTAGCGTCACTGGTTAGTGTGGGGCTATTATCACTGGTTAGTGTGGGGCTATTGTCACTGGTTAGTGTGGGGCTAGTGTCCCTGGTTAGTGTGGGCCTTAGCGTCACTGGTTAGTGTGGGGCTAGTATCACTGGTTAGTGTGGGGCTAGTGTCCCTGGTTAGTGTGGGCCTTAGCGTCACTGGTTAGTGTGGGGCTAGTGTCACTGGTTAGTGTGGGCCTTAGCGTCACTGGTTAGTGTGGGGCTAGTTACACTGGTTAGTGTGGGGCTAGTCACACTGGTTAGTTTGGGGCTCGTGTCACTGGTTAGTGTGACTGGTTAGTGTGGGGCTAGTGTCACTGGTTAGTGTGAGGCTGGTATCACTGGTTAATGTGGGGCTTAGCGTCACTGGTTAGTGTGGGCCTTAGTGTCACTGGTTAGTGTGGGGCTAGTGTCACTGGTTAGAGTGAGGCATAGCGTCACTGGTTAATGTGGGCCTTAGCGTCACTGGTTATTGTGGGGCTAGTTACACTGTTTAGTGTGGGGCTCGTGTCACTGGTTAGTGTGAGGCTGGTGTGACTGGTTAGTGTGGGGCTACTGACACTGATTAGCGTGGGCTATTAACACTGGTTAGTGTGGGGCTATTGACACTGGTTAGTGTGGGGCTAGTGACACTGGTTAGTGTGGGGCTGGTGACACTGGTTAATGTGGGGCTATTGACACTGGTTAGTGTGGGGCAAGTGATAATGGTTAATGTGGGGCGAAAGAAAATGGTACGCGTGGGGCTCGTGACGCTGGTAAGTGTGTGCTATGGTTAGTGTGGGGCTAGTGACACTGG
This sequence comes from Pristiophorus japonicus, assembly GCF_044704955.1. Taxonomy (NCBI): domain Eukaryota; kingdom Metazoa; phylum Chordata; class Chondrichthyes; family Pristiophoridae; genus Pristiophorus; species Pristiophorus japonicus. Next base: position 67,688,463 of record NC_091992.1, on the reverse strand, counting down.
TTAGTGTGGGGCTAGTTACACTGGTTAGTATGGGGCTGGTGTCACTGGTTAGTGTGGGGCAAGTGTCACAATGGTTAGTGTGGCGATAGTGACACTGATTAGTGTGTGGCTAGTGAAACCTGTTAGTGTGGGGCGAGTGTCATTGGTTAGTGTGGGTCTCGTGTCACTGGTTATTGTGGGGCTAGTGTCACTGGTTAGTGTGGGCTAGTGTCACTGGTTACTGTGGGGCAAGTGACACTGGTTAGTGTGGGCTAATGCCACTGGTTAGTCTGGGGCTAGTGTCACTGGTTAGTGACAAAAGACGAGGATGAAGTTAATGTTGCAGTAGAGGAAAGGGAGTAGAGATATTGGTTAGGATAAAAATAGATTGAAAAGTGGTGCTATATAGGTTGACATCACTCAAGGTTAACAAGCCATCAACTCCAGATTGGATACATCCTAGTTTGCTGAGGGAAGCTAGGGTGGAGATAGCCGATGCTCTGACCACAATCTTTCAATCCTGCTTGGACGTGGGACTGGTGCCAGAGGACTGGAGGATTGCAAATGTTACACCCCTGTTCAAACAAAAAGGAGAGGGATAAACCTGTAACTACAGGGCAATCAGTCTAACATCAGTGGTGGGAAAACTACTGGAGACCATTGTCAAGGACAATTAATTCTCACTTGGAGGAGCTGGGATAAACAGGGGACAGCCAGCACGGATTTGTTAAAGGCAAATCGTGTCTGACTAATTTGATTGAGTTCTTTAATGAAATAATAGAGGGTTGATGAAGGGAGTACAACAGATTTTTTATATATGGACTTTCAAATGTCATTTGATAAAGTACCACATAAGTGACTTATTCGGAAAATAGAAGCACATGGCATTAAAGGTGCAATGGTAACTTGGGTATGTAATTGGCAAAGGAATAGGAGGCAGAGAGCAATGGAGAAGTGTGGGTGTGATATATATATATTTAAACACATGACCTGGACTTGGGTATAGGGAGTACAATTTTGATGTTTGCGGATGATCCAAAACTTGGTACTTAGTAAATAGTGAGCAGGATAGCAGCAGATGTTAAGGGGACATAGAGAGACTGGTGAAATGGGCAGACACATGGCAGATGCAATTTAATGCGGATAAATGTGAAGTGTGCACTTTAGGAGAAACAACATGAAGCGAGTTGGTCTTACCGCAGGAGAAGGGTCCACAGCCAGATAGGGAATGGAAGACCAGCAGGAAGAGTAGTGCAAGGAAGGTGGTCATCCCCTGCAAAACAGATACACCGCTTTGAGTACTGTTGGGGGGGATGACTCATCAGGGGAGGGCAACAGCAGCCAAGTTCATGGCACCGTGGCTGGCTCTGCTGCACAGGAGGGCAGGAAAAAGAGTGGGAGAGCGATAGTGATAGGGGATTCAATGGTGAGGGGAATAGATAGGCGTTTCTGCGGCCGCAACCGAGACTCCAGGATGGTATGTTGCCTCCCTGGTGCAAGGGTCAAGGATGTCTCGAAGCAGGTGCAGGACATTCTGAAAAGGGAGGGAGAACAGCCAGTTGTCGTGGTGCACATTGGTACCAACGACATAGGTAAAAAAAGGGATGAGGTCCTACGAAACGAATTTAAGGAGCTAGGAGCTAAATTTAAAAAGTAGGACCTCAAAAGTAGTAATCTCGGGATTGCTACCAGTGCCGCGTGCTAGTCAGAGTAGGAATCGCAGGATAGCGCAGATGAATACGTGGCTTGAGCAGTGGTGCAGCAGGGAGGGATTCAAATTCCTGGGGCATTGGAACCGGTTCTGGGGGAGGTGGGACCAGTACAAACCGGACGGTCTGCACCTGGGCAGGACCGGAACCAATGTCCTAGGGGGAGTGTTTGCTAGTGCTGTTGGGGAGGAGTTAAACTAATATGGCAGGGGGATGGGAACAAATGCAGGGAGACAGAGGGAGACAAAAAGGAGGCAAAAGCAAAAGACAGAAAGGAGATGAGGAAAAGTGGAGGGCAGAGAAACCCAAGGCAAAGAACAAAAAGGGCCACTGTACAGCAAAATTCTAAAAGGACAAAGGGTGTTAAAAAAACAAGCCTGAAGGCTTTGTGTCTAAATGCAAGGAGTATCCGCATTAAGGTGGATGAATTAACTGTGCAAATAGATGTTAACAAATATGATGTGATTGGGATTACGGAGACGTGGCTCCAGGATGATCAGGGCTAGGAACTCAACATCCAGGGGTATTCAACATTCAGGAAGGATAGAATAAAATGAAAAGGAGGTGGGGTAGCATTGCTGGTTAAAGAGGAGATTAATGCAATAGTTAGGAAAGACATTAGCTTGGATGATGTGGAATCTATATGGGTAGAGCTGCAGAACACCAAAGGGCAAAAAACGTTAGTGGGAGTTGTGTACAGACCTCCAAACAGTAGTAGTGATGTTCGGGAGGGCATCAAACAGGAAATTAGGGGTGCATGCAATAAAGGTGCAGCAGTTATAATGGGTGACTTTAATATGCACATAGATTGGGCTAGCCAAACTGGAAGCAATACGGTGGAGGAGGATTTCCTGGAGTGCATAAGGGATGGTTTTCTAGACCAATATGTCGAGGAACCAACTAGGGGGGAGGCCATCTTAGACTGGGTGATGTGTAATGAGAGAGGATTAATTAGCAATCTCATTGTGCGAGGCCCCTTGGGGAAGAGTGACCATAATATGGTGGAATTCTGCATTAGAATGGAGAATGAAACAGTTACTTCAGAGACCATGGTCCAGAACTTAAAGAAGGGTAACTTTGAAGGTATGAGGCGTGAATTGGCTAGGATAGATTGGCGAATGATACTTAAGGGGTTGACTGTGGATGGGCAATGGCAGACATTTAGAGACCGCATGGATGAACTACAACAATTGTACATTCCTGTCTGGCGTAAAAATAAAAAAGGGAAGGTGGCTCAACCGTGGCTATCTAGGGAAAACAGGGATAGTATTAAAGCCAAGGAAGTGGCATACAAATTGGCCAGAAATAGCAGCGAACCCGGGGACTGGGAGAAATTTAGAACTCAGCAGAGGAGGACAAAGGGTTTGATTAGGGCAGGGAAAATGGAATACGAGAAGAAGCTTGCAGGGAACATTAAGGCAGATTGCAAAAGTTTCTATAGGTGTGTAACGAGAAAAAGGTTAGTAAAGACAAACGTAGGTCCCCTGCAGTCAGAATCAAGGGAAGTCATAACGGGGAACAAAGAAATGGCAGACCAATTGAACAAGTACTTTGGTTCGGTATTCACTAAGGAGGACACAAACAACCTTCCGGATATAAAAGGGGTCAGAGGGTCTAGTAAGGAGGTGGAACTGAGGGAAATCTTTATTAGTCGGGAAATTGTGTTGGGGAAATTGATGGGATTGAAGGCCGATAAATCCCCAGGGCCTGATGGACTGCATCCCAGAGTACTTAAGGAGGTGGCCTTGGAAATAACAGATGCATTGACAGTCATTTTCCAACATTCCATTGACTCTGGATCAGTTCCTATCGAGTGGAGGGTAGCCAATGTAACCCCACTTTTTAAAAAAGGAGGGAGAGAGAAAACAGGGAATTATAGACCGGTCAGCCTGACCTCAGTAGTGGGTAAAATGATGGAATCAATTATTAAGGATGTCATAGCAGCGCATTTGGAAAATGGTGACATGATAGGTCCAAGTCAGCATGGATTTGTGAAAGGGAAATCATGCTTGACAAATCTTCTGGAATTTTTTGAGGATGTTTCCAGTAGAGTGGACAAAGGAGAACCAGTTGATGTGGTATATTTGGACTTTCAGAAGGCTTTCGACAAGGTCCCACACAAGAGATTGATGTGCAAAGTTAAAGCACATGGGATTGGGGGTAGTGTGCTGACGTGGATTGAAAACTGGTTGTCAGACAGGAAGCAAAGAGTAGGAGTAAATGGGTACTTTTCAGAATGGCAGGCAGTGACTAGTGGGGTACCGCAAGGTTCTGTGCTGGGGCCCCAGCTGTTTACATTGTACATTAATGATTTAGACGAGGGGATTAAATGTAGTATCTCCAAATTTGCGGATGACACTAAGTTGGGTGCAGTGTGAGCTGCGAGGAGGATGCTATGAGGCTGCAGAGTGACTTGGATAGGTTAGGTGAGTGGGCAAATGCATGGCAGATGAAGTATAATGTGGATAAATGTGAGGTTATCCACTTTGGTGGTAAAAACAGAGAGACAGACTATTATCTGAATGGTGACAGATTAGGAAAAGGGGAGGTGCAACGAGACCTGGGTGTCATGGTACATCAGTCATTGAAGGTTGGCATGCAGGTACAGCAGGTGGTTAAGAAAGCAAATGGCATGTTGGCCTTCAAAGCGAGGGGATTTGAGTACAGGGGCAGGGAGGTGTTGCTGCAGTTGTACAGGGCCTTGGTGAGGCCACACCTGGAGTATTGTGTACAGTTTTGGTCTCCTAACTTGAGGAAGGACATTCTTGCTATTGAGGGAGTGCAGCAAAGATTCACCAGACTGATTCCCGGGATGGTGGGACTGACCTATCAAGAAAGACTGGATCAACTGGGCTTGTATTCACTGGAGTTCAGAAGAATGAGAGGGGACCTCATAGAAACGTTTAAAATTCTGACGGGTTTAGACAGGTTAGATGCAGGAAGAATGTTCCCAATGTTGGGGAAGTCCAGAACCAGGGGTCACAGTCTAAGGATAAGGGGTAAGCCATTTAGGACCGAGATGAGGAGAAACTTCTTCACCCAGAGAGTGGTGAACCTGTGGAATTCTCTACCACAGAAAGTTGTTGAGGCCAATTCACTAAATATATTCAAAAGGGAGTTCGATGAAGTCCTTACTACTCGGGGGATCAAGGGGTATGGCGGGAAAGCAGGAATGGGGTACTGAAGTTGCATGTTCAGCCATGAACTCATTGAATGGCGGTGCAGGCTAGAAGGGCTGAATGGCCTACTCCTGCACCTATTTTCTATGTTTCTATGTAAGAGGCAGTATAATCGAAATGGAACTATTTTGAGGGGGGTACAAGCGAGGGTGCATTCACACATCCTTGAAGGTGGCAAGGCAGGGTGATAAGGCTGGTAAGAAAGCGTAGGGGATACGTTGCTTTGTAAATAGTGGCATTGAATACAAAAACGAGGAGGCCATGCTAAACCGTTACAAATCACTGGTTGGGCCCCAGCTGGAGTATTGTGTCCAATTCTGGGCACCGCACTTTAGGAAGGATAGCAAGGCCTTGGAGCGGATACAGAGGAGGTTTACCAGGATGGTACCAGGGATGAGAGACTTCAGTTATGTGGATAGATTGGAGAAGCTGGGAGTGTTCTCCTTAGGGCAGAGAAGGTTACAGGGAGATTTAATAGAGGTATTCAGAATTATAGAGCAAGTGGGGAGAAACTGTTTCATCTGGCAAGCAGGTCAGAAACCAGAGGTCACAGATTTAAAATAATTGGCAAAAGAACTAAAGTGGACATGAGGAGAAATGTCTTCGGAGGGTTGTTACGATCTGGCACGCACTACCTGAAACTCCATGGGGAATTTCAGAAGACAATTGGACATGTGCTTCAAGAGGACTAATTCCCTAAGGGTTATGGGGAAAATGCTGGGGTGTGGGACTAAATTGCACAGCACTTTCAAAGAGCCAGCACAAGCACGACGGGCCAACAGGCTTCTTCCTGTGATGTAAGATTTTATGATTCTAGTGGAACTGGTTTGTACGGGACTAATGGGACCACTTAGTGTGAGGATAGTGAGGGTGATTACTGTAGGGCTAGCGGGACTGGTTATTGTGGGTCTGGTTATTGTGGGTCTGGTAGATCTAGTTAATGTCAGGTTAGCGGAGTTAGTTCTTGTGAGGCTAATGGAACTAGTTAGTCTGAGACTAGTTGATGTAGTTCGTACTAGATGAACAGAGGTTGTTAGTGTCAGATTAATGGATCTAGTTGAAGTTAGACTGATGTAAGACTAATTAGAGTAATTAGTGGGTCTGGACTGTATTTCTCCAGTTGCCTGAAGTTTCGGACTGCTACCGCTGGTCCTGGAGACATGGGGCTCTCCCAGATATTCTTTGTGATCCCCTCAGTGTTCAGTAAAAAGCAACAGTTGAATCAGTGATAGGTTAGCTTCCAGAGCTGATCTTTTCAGAAAGCAGAAAGGATATTATTCATGAAAATAATATGTGTTGGGATGTTGGATGGAGAGTCTGTTCTCTACCCCACATCCTCATTATTTACACTTCTTACAAATTTGGCTAAATAATTCTATGGAAAACTGTGAACTCCTGCATGCAATTCACTAAAACTAATATGGAGATAGGCCTAGCTACAATCTATAATGTTACAAAATCTTATCTCTGCACACACTTCCTCTCTGGAAAAACTTTACATCCTGTTACATTTTCATCACAATTTTGTGTCAGATTTAGTTTCATTGTAAATTCCTATGTCCAGAGTAATATTGGAAACTACCAATGTAAACTTGTCACATTGTAGTTACATCCTCCTGCCACTGGTGGTGTTGTACTGCATTCATTTTGTTTCTCCCAGCTCCACTTTGTTGGGACCATCTCTGCTTCTCTGTTTCACAAATTGCTCTAAGCTTTGCAAACAATCCAATATAAAGGAGCGAAACTTTATTTAAAAAAAACAGGGAATATTCACCATCAGCACTTGGCTGTAAACTAGCAGAGCAGATTGATCGCTCTTGTAGAACCGCCCCCCGCCCCCTCCGATATTCATTTCCAAACTGAGCGGGGAAGGAGAATGTGAGCATTAATGGAGGGAGTGAGGGAGAGTGACAGCATTAATGGAGGGAGTGAGGGAGAGTGACAGCATTACTGAGGGCGTAAGGGAGAGAGAGGCAGCATTAACTGTGGGAGTGAGGGAGTGAGAGAGAGAGAGCATGAAGTGTGTTATGAATGTAATGACTCAAAAGACTTGTTACTGTAAACTGCCTCAGGTGTAAACCTGATCCAACTTTATTCGCGCCCAAAGTAACCCGTGTGACATGGTACCCGTGCTTATCAACCAGTGACCGCACATGCGCGCGTACAGCCTGATGACCTCTGACAGTGGGGACCCTGGTGTCTGGTGACCCCAAGCATAAATACATAACAACATCACCTTTCAAGATCTTAATATCAGTCTTTTTACAAATTAAGACAGGTCTGTGACTTTCCATTCACGAGTTGATCGTCTCAGCTCAACTTCCATTCTAGGCGAGCGTTCTGAGTCAGTTGTAACTGAAGGTTGAGTAACCGATCTGATGGGAGTGGTAATGACCACATCAGGGACTGGAGGCCAGTTTCAATAATGACAGCAGGATCCTCTAATGAATGAACATTGGTTGGTTGGTCACTGACTGCATCTTCCTCAAACGTTCCGGTTCATCCATGTGCCGCAGTTTTATCTGATCAATATGTTTCCTGCATGTTTGCCCATTCTTGAGCACGACAATAAACACTCTGTTACCCTCCTTGGCTGTAACAGTGCCGGCGATCCACTTTGGACCTTGACCATAGTTCAGTACATAAACCGGATTGTTAACAGAGATGTCATGTGACACAGCAGCACGATCATGATACCCTTGCTGACTTTGACGTCTGTTTTCAGCACGATCATTCAAATCAGGTGAACAAGAGAGAGCTTGGTCTTGAGACTTCTCTTCATTAGTAGTTCAGCAGGGGAGACCCCAGTAAACGTAAGAGGTCTGGTCCTGTAACTGAGTAGTATACAGGACAAGCGAGTCTGCAGTGAACCCTGAGTTACACGTTTCATACTGTGCTTGATCGTTTGAACAGCATGCACTGCTTGACCATTAGAAGCAGGTTAGAATGGGGCTGACCTCACATGTTTAATACCATTGAGTATCATGAACTCTTGAAACTCCAGACTTGTGAAGCAAGATCCGTTGTCGCTCACAACAATGTCAGGCAAACCATGAGTAGCAAACATGACAAAGGATCTCAATAGTAGCTGTAGACGTACTGGATGACGCAATAATACACTCTATCTACTTTGAATATGCATCCACCACAACAAAAAACATCATTCCCAGGAAAGAACCCGCAAAATCGATGTGGATCCTCGACCATTGTTTAGATGGCCACGACCAAAGACATAGAAACATAGAAACATAGAAAATAGGTGCAGGAGTAGGCCATTCGGCCCTTCTAGCCTGCACCGCCATTCAATGAGTTCATGGCTGAACATTCAACTTCAGTACCCCATTCCTGCTTTCTCGCCATACCCCTTGATCCCCCTAGCAGTAAGGACCTCATCTAACTCCTTTTTGAATATATTTAGTGAATTGGCCTCAACAACTTTCTGTGGTAGAGAATTCCACAGGTTCACCACTCTCTGGGTGAAGAAGTTCCTCCGCATCTCGGTCCTAAATGGCTTACCCCTTATCCTTAGACTGTGACCCCTGGTTCTGGACTTCCCCAACATTGGGAACATTCTTCCTGCATCTAACCTGTCTAACCCTGTCAGAATTTTATATGTTTCTATGAGGTCCCCTCTCATTCTTCTGAACTCCAGTGAATACAAGCCCAGTTGATCCAGTCTTTCTTGATAGGTCAGTCCCGCCATCCCGGGAATCAGTCTGGTGAACCTTCGCTGCACTCCCTCAATAGCAAGAATGTCCTTCCTCAGGTTAGGAGACCAAAACTGTACACAATACTCCAGGTGTGGCCTCACCAATGCCCTGTACAACTGTAGCAACACCTCCCTGCCCCTGTACTCAAATCCCCTTGCTATGAAGGCCAACATGCCATTTGCTTTCTTAACCGCCTGCTGCACCTGCATGCCAACCTTCAATGACTGATGTACCATGACACCCAGGTCTCTTTGCACCTCCCCTTTTCCTAATCTGTCACCATTCAGATAATAGTCTGTCTCTCTGTTTTTACCACCAAAGTGGATAACCTCACATTTATCCACATTATACTTCATCTGCCATGCATTTGCCCACTCACCTAACCTATCCAAGTCGCTCTGCAGCCTCACAGCATCCTCCTCGCAGCTCACACTGCCACCCAACTTAGTGTCATCCGCAAATTTGGAGATACTACATTTAATCCCCTCATCTAAATCATTAATGTACAGTGTAAACAGCTGGGGCCCCAGCACAGAACCTTGCGGTACCCCACTAGTCACTGCCTGCCATTCTGAAAAGTACCCATTTACTCCTACTCTTTGCTTCCTGTCTGACAACCAGTTCTCAATCCATGTCAGTACACTACCCCCAATCCCATGTGCTCTAACTTTGCACATCAATCTCTTGTGTGGGACCTTGTCGAACGCCTTCTGAAAGTCCAAATATACCACATCAACTGGTTCTCCCTTATCCACTCTACTGGAAACATCCTCAAAAAATTCCAGAAGATTTGTCAAGCATGATTTCCCTTTCACAAATCCATGCTGACTTGGACCTATCATGTCACCTCTTTCCAAATGCACTGCTATGACATCCTTAATAATTGATTCCATCATTTTACCCACTACCGATGTCAGGCTGACCGGTCTATAATTCCCTGTTTTCTCTCTCCCTCCTTTTTTAAAAAGTGGGGTTACATTGGCTACCCTCCACTCCATAGGAACTGATCCAGAGTCTGAGCGGAGATTCCGCTGGTACTTTACTTAGCTGCATGCAAGTATTGTACTGATGCACACGTGATTCCAGATCAGAGTCAATTCCAGGCCACCATACATGAGCTCTAACAATGGCTTTCATCATGACAATACTAGGATGAGTGCTATGTAGTTCATGTGCAAATTTCTCTCCACCTTTCTTAGGCATAACAACACGATTACTCCACAGTAAACAATCTGACTGAATGAACAGTAAATCCTTGCGACAGTTGTAAGGTTTGGTCTCATCACACATTTCCATCGGTATTGCAGACCAATCACCACTGAGGACACAATGTTTCACAACCGATAAAATAAGGTCATGGCTGGTCCAGATCCTAACTTGTTGAGCAGTGACAGGTGTTCCTTCACTCTCAAAAGCATCCATTACTAACAGTAGATCTGCAGGTTGAAGTGTCTCCAGCTCAGGTGTGGGCAATGGCAGATGACTCAGTGCATTGGCACAATTCTCGGTGCCAGGGCTATGACGAATAACATAATCAGAGGCAGACAATGTCAACACACACCTCTGGATACGGGATGATGCATTGGTATTAATCCCTTTGTTTTCCGAAAACAATGAAATGAGTGGCTTGTGATCCGTTTCGAGTTCAAAATGAAGACCCCATACACACAGGCCAAAGCTTCTTTTTCTACCAGGCTGTAAGCTCTTTCCGTCTTTGACAAACTTCTCGAAGTATACGCAACAGGTTGTAGCTTACCCGACTCATTTGCTTGTTGGAGTACACAGCCAACCCCATATGATGAAGCATCACAGGTCAATACAAGACGCTTACACGGATCATAATGTACAAGCAACTTGTTTGATCAGAGCAGCTTCTTAGCTTTCTCAAAGGCTCTATCTTGAGGTATATCCCAGACCCTGTTGTTGCCTTTTCTGAGTAGCACGTGCAGTGGTTCTAACAAAGTGCTCAATCTGGGTAAGAAATTACCAAAGTAGTTGAGTAGCCCAAGGAATGAACGCAGCTCTGTCACATTCTGAGGCCTGGGTGCATTTTTGATAGCCTCGGTTTTCGAATCTGTGGGCCTGATGCCATCAGCAGCAATCTTCCTCCCCAGGAATTCAACTTCAGGTGCCTTGAAGACACACTTCGAACGTTTCACCCTGAGCCCCACTTTGTCCAGACGATGTAGGACTTCTTCAAGATTGTTCAGATATTCAGTAGTGTCGCGACCTGTGGCCAGAATGTCATCTTGAAACACGACAGTTCTAGGAACGGTCTTCAGTAGACTCTCCATATTCCTCTGAAATATGGCTGCAGCCAAACGAATTCCAAAAGGACACCTGTTATAAACAAACAGTCCTTTATGGTATTGATGCAGGTGAGTTTCTTTAAAGTGTTGACAAGCTCTTGTGTCATATAGGCCGACGTCAGATCCAGTTTAGTGAACTACTTTTCACCAGCTAGCATGGCGAACAGGTCATCGGTCTTCGGTAACGGGTACTGATCCTGTTTTAAAAATCGGTTAATCGTAACCTTGTCGTCTCCACAAATCCTGACAGTGGCAATCACTCTTCAATACAGGAACAATAGGACTGGCCCACTTGTTAAACTCGACTGGTGATATGACCCCTCACGTTGGAGTCTGTCAAGCTCAATTTCAACCTTCTCCCTCATCATGTAGGGAACAGACCGAGCTTTGTGATAGATAGGCCTTGTATTGGAGTCCAAGTGAATCTGCACCTTGGCTCCTGTAAAATTACCAATGCCCGGTTCAAACAAAGAAGGAAACTTCTTCAACACTTGAGCACACGAAGTGTCATCCACTGATGACAACGCTTTGATATCGTTCCAATTCCACTTGATTTTCTCGAGCCAATTCCTGCCGAACATTACCTGGGATGATCCATAACGGAAGATCGTGAACCACACCATCATATGACACCTTGACCACTGCACTGCCAATCACCGGTATGAGTTCCTTAGTGTAAGTACACAACTTGGCATTGACTGGACTCAGCTTAGGCTTCACAGCTTCAGTGTCGCAGAGCTTGTCAAATGTCCTTTGGCTCATTATCGACTGACTCACACCCGTGTCCAGCTCCATTGATACAGGCACGCCATTCAGCTTCACATTAACGATTATTGGCTGGCTCTTTCCCAAGAACGAATACTGACCATACACTTCCTCCTCGGGTTGTGTATCCGGGCCAGCACTGGACTGGTCATCATCAGCAATGTGATGAGCGGCAGCACGCTTGCTCAGTTGTGGGCACATTCTCTGAAGATGCCCATTTTTGAACAGCCATTACAAGAGTACTGTTTCAACTGACACTGATGAGGCCGATGATTGCCCGCACAACGCCAACAGGGTGAAATCGGATTCGTACCAGTTGGCGGACTTTGAGCAGCTACAGGTTTCACATAAGCAGTTGAGTAGGTCCTGCCGTAAGTAGCTCTGCCAGACGGCACAATCTTGTTTACAGTACTTGCCGTGGAGCTCCGACTCTTCGATGATATCTGCCTCAAATTATCATCAGTCATCATGCATGTCTGGGCAGTCGCGATGGCCTTGCACAAATCCAGTTTCTCTTCAGCCAATAACTTCCGAAGAATCACATCATGGTTGATGCCTATCACAAAGAAATTTCGCAGCATGTCTTCCAACACATTCCCGAACTTACACGGCTCAGCAAGACACGTCGCAGGTCGGCAACAAATCCCGACACATCCTGGCCCTCAGCACAAACTTGTGTAGAAGCGATAGCGTGAGATGATGATCCCCTCTTTTGGCTTAAGATGGTCATGCACCAAAGCACACAAATCCCCATATTCTTTGTCCGTTGGATGTAAAGGCGAGAGAAGATTCTTCATGAGGCTATAAATTTTTGGACCACAAACGGTGAGGAAAACTGCCTTGCGCTGAGCTGCGTCAGCCTCTCCCTCCATTTTGTTGGCCTAAAAATACTGATCCAGACGGTCGATAAAATCCGCCCAATCCTCGCCATCCGCGAATCTCTCCAGAATTCCAATAGTGCCCATTGTGCATGTGAAGGTTCTTAAGTTACCTCGTCGCTAAATGTAATGAATGCAATGACTCAAAAGACTTGTTACTGTAAACTGCCTCAGGTGTAAACCTGATCCAACTTTATTTGCGGCCAATGTAACCCGCGTGACATGGTACCCGCGCTTATATACCAATGACTGCGCACACGTGCGTACAGCCTGATGGCCTCCGACAGTGGCGCCCCCTGGTGTCTGGTGACTCCAAGCATAAATACATAAGAGTGAGAGAGTGTCAGCGTTAACTGAGGGAGTGAGGGAGAGTGTCAGATAATCCAGCACTGATCTAATTCCTATTTTTGGCTGTCTGGGTAGTTTTTTAGTCAAGTTGTTCACCTATTACTAGATTTACAGGCTGCCATGTAGTGTACTGCTTCAGCAGTAAAATAATGGCAACGATGTGAGCACTAATTTTGTTGCAGTGTACTGTCATCAGTGATGGGGGTACTGTGGTATTTTCACTGTTTGCTTTTGTTGTGCAGGGTGGTAAGAAGTGGAACTGCCAGAATCCATTGCAGCAGAGACTGGTGTTGGTCTGCTGACCTGGGATATTGTGGGCTTTATTAAAAAATATCTCCTTTTCTCTTTTGGGGATATCTGAGGATTGAAGTTTTTTCAGATGGCTCATTCAGTGCAAGTACTGAGAGAGTATTGTGAAATAATTCGACCGGAAATGAAGTGTCAGTGTTGCAGTAAATGAAGTGCTGGGGTCAGGCTGTGGAGGGATTTCTGTCAGAATATTAAACAGTGAAAGATCTTCCCTTCCTGAAATGTTGGACCAGCAAAGATTTAACATTTTCGAATGAACCACTCGATTCCAAAAGTTTGAAAGTGATTTTTATCAGTTGCCAGTTTGTATTGATTTTGTTCTCCGATAGCTTTCAGAATTATTTGGGGTTTGAGGTTTCCTGAAACAATAAATCCAACTCTTGTTGAATGTAATGTTCAGTGAGCCGGTGCCAGCCTTGGATCAGGGTTGGTTTTCCCGCTTCTGGACCAGCAGCTTGTACGTTCCAACCGCACTCCAGACTCCAGCCCACAATCAAGGCTGAGTCCGGCATTGCCGCATGTGCTGGCTTTGGGCCATCTCTGAGACTTCAGGTGCGATTTTAAAAATCCCATTGTGCTGTATGTTAGCTGTGACTCGGGGCAGCACCCTCGCCTTTGAGTCAGAAGGTTGTGGTTCCAGTCCCACACCAGAGACTTGAACACACAAATCTAGGCTGACACTCCCAATGCAGTGCTGAGAGAATGCATTGTCGGAGGGGCAGCACTAAGGGAGTGCCGCACAATTGGAGGGGCAGTACTGAGGGAGAGCTGCACTGTTGGAGGGGCAGTACTGAGGGAGCGCTGCACTGTCGGAGCGGTAGTACTGAGGGAGCGCTGCACTGTCGGAGCGGTAGTACTGAGGGAGCGCTGCACTGTCGGAGGTGCCATATTTCGGGTGAGACATTAAACTAAGGCCCCATCTGCCTTCTCAAGTGCACATAAAAGGGTACACGGGGTATGGTGGCATAGTGGTTAAGCATAGAGGCCTCGACTAATGATCCTGTGGCCTGAATTCAAATCCCACCATGGCAGCTGGGGAATTTAAATTTAGTTAATAAAATAAAAATCTAATATCAGTAATGGTGACCATGAAACTACTAGATTGTTGTAAAAACCCATCTGGTTCACGAATGTCCTTTAGAAGGAAATCAGCTGTCCTTACCCGGTCTGACCTATATGTGACTCGAGACCCACAGCAACGTGGTTGATTCGTAATTCCCCTCTGAAATGGCCCAGCAAGCCACTCAGTTGTATAAAATAAGGCAACTCACCACCACCACCTTCTGGAGGGCAATAAATGCTGGCCTTTCTGGCGACATCCACATCCCATGCGCAAATTGACTGTCATGATTCCTATATTACAACAGTGACTACTTCAAAAGTACTTCATTGGCTGTAACGCATTTTGGGACATCCTGAAGATGTGAAAGGTGCTATATAAATGCAAGGTTTTTAAAAATTGGAAATGGAGCATTGCAGTGTCCTAGTCATCAGTCAACAGATTATCTGATAATTTAGCTCAATGTTATTTGTGGCACCTTACTGTGCGAAAATTTAGTGCTGCTTTTAACAGCAGTGACTACACTACAAATAGAATTCATTGGTTATGGGACTTTATCCCCATGATATGAAAGGCAAGGTGTGTAAAAGCAAATTCCTCTGTTTCATTTCTGCCACTATTGTCATGACTTAAAACGAATATACTTCTATGCAACAGTTTTGTGTTGGTGCAGCAACATTGATATGGTGCCTTTAATGTCCCTAGAGGCATAATAAGAAATGAGAGCTGAGCGACAGAAGGAGATATTGGGAGGTGTGTCCAAAAGCTTGGTCAAAGATGGGATTTGAGGCAATGGACGTGGAGAGACCGGAAGGCTTGTGGGAGGGAATTCTAAAGTTCGGGACCTGAACGGATCACGGGACGGCAGCCAATGCTGGGGCAAAGGGAGTGCATAAGAGTTCAGAGTTCTGGTAGGCTGTAGTGTTGGCAAAATTACAGAGATAGTGAGGGGTGAGATCATGGAGGGATTTAAACAGAAGGATGAGAATTTTACATTGGTGGGGTTGCCGGACCGTGAACCAGTGTAGGTCCGTGAGCATAGGGGGATGTGTGAACGGGACTCGGTGTGGGTCAGGATATGGCAAGCAGAGTTTTGGATGTGCTGAAGTTTATGGAGGGTGGAAAATGGGACACCTAGACCTATTGCATTTCTTTTGAATGTACCAATCAGGTTCTTGTCGGAATGGAACATAAAGATGGGATTTTTTTTTACAGAATTTCTCAGTTTGAAAAGAAAGACTTGCATTTATAGGGTATCTTATCACATCTGACAGTCCTGCAGGATCAGCGACTGTTGGTCGGAAAACTCAACAGCCTTTTTCTATTCACACCTCAGGATCCCACAAGCAGCTGTGAGATGAATCTGGGTTTTTTGCTGGCATTTGTTGAGGGAAGAATATTGTGTCGAACTCCTTGCTTTTAAAAAAAAAAATACAGTCATAGGATCTTTAACATCCATCTGAACAGGGACTTTGGTTTAACACCTGACTGGAAGGACCATGCAGTGCTCCCTCAGTATTGGGCAAGACTGTTGGACTGGGTTATGCTGGGAGGGCATTACTGTTTTGACCAAAGTGTAATATCTGCCCTCCCTGGTCACTGGCATGCTCACTGACTATTTCAGGTTTCTCAGTTATAAATCTCATTTCACAATGTCCTTTGCTGATGGTGCCGCCCTTTCACCTGTTTGAAATTATGAAGAAAAAGATGAGGTGGATTGGTCTAGGAGTTTGCAACGATAAACGTGGGGCATTATCAGCAAGAGGTGATTGAAGCTTGACTTCTTCACACTGAGGACCGTGGGAATCTGGAACTCGCTCTCCCCAAAATGCTGTTGGGTCTGGGGGTCAATTAAACATTTCAAAACTGAGATCGATAGATTTTTGTTAGGCGAGGGTATTAATGGTTACGGAACCAAGGCGGGTAGATGGAGTTAAGATGCAGATCAGCCATGATCTAATTGAATGACGGAACAGACTCGAGGGGCTGAATGGCCTACTCCTGTTCCTATGATTCTATATTCCTTTACACCAACCCTTTCATTGTGATATTAACGCCATGAAGCTGGGAAATCCTGCTGTACTTTTCTACTGTTGTTCAAAACATGAAGCTTAACAATTCTGTTTTGCTAACACAAAGGAAGTTGAAAAGATAATCAGATCCACCCGTGATGTGTTTGTTTAAATAATGTGTAATTGAGCCTCCAAACTAGGAAAGCATTCCTGTGTGTGACAGCTTCATGGCTAAGACGTCCACAGGGGATAACTGGTCTACAGAGACCAGAAGTTTGTGGGTTATATGCAATGTAGCTGAGAGTTGGAAAGCCCTTTATTACATTTAGGTAAATGATATGCCTGCTTCAGGGTCTAGTCAATATAGGTTGATGGTAGTTTAGCAATTTGACTGAGAACTACAATGACTGTCCCACTGAGAGGAAGCTTGCCACAGTCGCCTCTTCTCACGAGCAAGCTTTATCCATATGTAGATCTCTGTCATCATTTCAATGGCATGAACTTTCAGATAATATTTATATCCTGGTTCTAATTGGCAATGATTCCTACTCCCCTTTCTGCACTAACTGTGAACCATATCACAGCTTGAAGGGCAGACTGGCACTGTGCCCACAGACCTCTTATCTGTGCTGCCTTTGAACCTGTTGCCAGGGTATCTCGGTTCCTGCAGGGAAATGTCTTCTATCTCCTCTGTGCTTTGTTCAGGTGCCTTGTGAAGCAATGATAGAAACAGTAGCACCGAACGAGGCCGTTTAGCCCAGTGCCAGCTCTTACACCAGAGCTACCCAGTCTAGGGATATTATAGTAACTTAAAGGTAAGACCGGGGGAGTGGGACTAGCTGAACTGCTCTTGCAGGGCCGAATGGTCACCTTCTATGGTGTAGCCATTGTAAAATTCTATGATTCTACCCGGGAGCAAAGGTCAGAGTGCGAAAAGTGATAAAAACAATGTAAATACTTAGAACAGAACAGGTTATAGGGAGTAATGAAAATAAAGCAGGGGAGTGATGAAAACTAGGAGCCTATTAGATTTTTGAGCGATAAGGGAGTAAAGGGTTACGGGGAGCGGGCGGGGAAATGGAACTGAGTCATGATCAGATCAGCCATGATCTTATTAAATGGCGGAGCAGGCTCGAGGGACCAAATGGCCGACTCCTGCTCCTATTTCTTATGTTCTTATTTCTTATGTTAACAGAAAACAGAGAGTCGGGATAAGTGGGTTATTTTCCAGTTGGCAAACTATAACCAGTGGGGTGCTACAGAGATCCGTGCTGGGACCGCAGCTATTTACAATCTATATTAATGACTTGGATGAAAGGACCCAGTGTAATATAGCCAAATTTGCTGATGATGCAAAGATTTGTGGGAAAGCAAGTTGTGAGGAGGACACAAAGAATCTACAAAGGGATATAACAGGCTCAGTGAATGGGTAAACATTTGGCAGATGGAGTATAATGTGGGAAATTGTGAGGTTATCCACTTTGGAAGGAAAAATAAAAAGGCAAATTATTTTTTAAATGGGGAGAGATTACAAAATGCTGCGGTACAGAGGGACCTAGGGGTTCTTGTGCATGAAATGCAAAAAGTTAGTATGCAGGTACAGCAAGTAATCAGGAAGGCAAATGGAATGTTGGCATTTATTGCAAGGGGGATAGAGTATAAAAGTAGGGAAGTCCTGCTACAACTGTACAGGGTATTGGTGAGACGCACCTGGAGTACTGCCTACAGTTTTGGTCTCCGTATTTAAGGATTGGAGGCTGTTCAGAGAAGGTTCATGAGGTTGATTCCTGAGATGAAGGGGTTGTCATATGAAGAAAGGTTGAGCAGGTTGGACCGACACTAATTAGAGTTTAGAAAAATGAGAGGCGATCTTATTGAAACATATAGAATTCTGAGGGGGCTTGACAGGATAGATGCAGAGAGGATGTTCCCCCTCAAGAGAAAATCTAGAACCAGGGGACATAAATTCAGAATAAGGGGTCGCCTACTTAACACAGAAATGAGGAGGAATTTCTTCTCTGAGGGTCGTGAATCTTTGGAATTCTCTACCACAGAGAGCTGTGGAGGCTGGGTCATTGAATATATTTAAGGTGGAGATGAACAGATTCTTGAATGATAAGGGAGTCAAGGGTTATGGGGAGCGGGCGAGGAAGTGGAGCTGACCCCAAGATCAGATCAACCATGATCTTAATGAATGGTGGAGCAGGCTCGAGGGGCCAAATGGCTGACTCCTGCTCCTATTTCTTATGTAAATTGTTGGTATAGCAATGTACGAGAGCATCAATAATGGGGAATTGGAGGCAATAGTTAGGAGTGAGGAAACAGATGAAATATGGCTGCAGACAGGATGGATTGGCAGTTAAATTCTGCAGACTATAATGTATTTAGAAAGATGGGAAAGGAAGGGTGGAGGGGTCGATATGTTAATCAGGGACAACACAAAGGCAGTAACAAGAAAGGACATAACTAACGAAGCGATAGAAACATAATCCATATGGATTGAGATGGAAGATGTTAGGGGTATATTGCAGACCACCAAATAGTGGAAAGGAAGTGGAGGGAGAAATATGTAGAGAGATATACGAACTGAGCAAAAACACCAGAATCATAAACATGGGGGATTTCAACAACTGCCCCAAATAAAGGGCTGGGAGAGAGAGTGAAAGGAGAGAAGGGGTGCAGTTTGACAGTGTGTACAAGGTGCCTTTCTGACCCGATTTGTAAGAATTTGATAATGGGGAATTACCCAGAGCTGATAAGAGAAGTAAGTGTGGGAGAACATCCAGGGAGCACCGATCACAATATAATAAGGTTTAAAATCATAACTGAGAGATAGATAGTACAAATAGATTGGAAGAAAGCCAACTCTTGGAATGAGGGTGGAGCTAAGGAAAGTAAACCCAGAGAAAAATATTGACAACGAAATAGAACAACAGTGGGCATTATTTAAAGGAACCATCAATAGAGTTCAGGAGAAACATATTCCACTAAAAATTAAAAACAGACCAGCCAAGAATGTGACGCTGTGGATAAATAAAGAGGTGAGGATGAAGTTGTATCTGTAGAAAAAGGCATGCATAAACAATAAAGGAGAGGGCGTCAAAAACGTAGGCAAGAACTTAAAAAGCCAATTAGGAAGGCAAAGAGCAAATATGAAATGAAAGTATCATAGGAACATAGGAGGCCATTCAGCCTCTCGAGCCAGTTCCACCATTCAATTAGATCATGGCTGATCTATATCCGAACTCCATCTACCCGCCTTGGTTCCGTAACCCTTAATACCACCAACTAGCAATAATCTATTAATCTCAGTTTTTAATTTTTCAATTGACCCCCAGCCTCAACTGCTTTTTGAGCGAAAGAGTTCCAGAATTCCATTGCCCTTTGTGTGAAGAAATGCTTCCTGACATCACCCCTAAACAGCTGAGCTTTATAATGTTAAGGTTATGCCGCCTTGTTCTGGACTCCCCCACCAGAATAAATAGTTTCTCTCGATCTACACATTCAACTCCTTTAATCATCATAAACACCTCAATGAGATCACCCCTGAATCTTCTATAATCAAAGGAATGCAAATCTAGTCTATGCAACCTGCCCTCATTCTGGTGAATCTGCGCTGCTCCCCTCCAAGGCCAATATATCCTCCCTGAGGGGCGGTGCACAGAACGGAACGCAGTGTCCAGATGGGGTCTAACCAGAGCTCTGTACAGCTGGAATATAACCTCCAACCCTTTGTATTCCAGACCTCTTGAGTTAAAGGCCAACATTCCATTAGTCTTTTTAATTAATTTTTAATGATTCCTATACATGGACCCTTAAACCTTTCTGCTCATCCACAGTTCCTAGCTTCACAATATTTAGAAAATACTCTGATATGTCTTTCTTTGGTCCAAAGTGGATGTTCTCACTCTTCCCCACATTGAGCTCCAGCTGCCTCAATTCTGCACACTCACTTTATCAATGTCCCTTTTCAACTTTCTGCTCCCACCTCTCTTACTGGGTGACTTAACTTGGTATAGTCACCAAACATGGATATACACGGTTCTCTATTCCTTCATCACTATATTTATCAATAACTTTGAACAGCTGAGGCCCCAGTACAAATCCATAGGGACACCATTGATGCCCATTGGAGTACATGCCCATTATCCCTACTCTCTGTCTCCAACTCCAAACCAATTCCCTACCCATGTCAATAGGCTGCCTCCAATTCCATGCACTTTCATTTTTGTTAACAATCTCTTATGTGGAACCTTAGAATGCTTAAAGAACATAAGAAATAGCAAACATCAAAACATAGAAAATAGGTGCAGGAGTAGGCCATTTGGCCCTTCGAGCCTGCACCGCCTTTCAATAAGATCATGGCTGATCATTCCCTCCGTACCCCTTTCCTGCTTTCTCTCCATACCCCTTGATCTCTAGCCATAAGGGCCATATCTAACTCCCTCTTGAATATATCCAATGAACTGGCATCAACAACTCTCTGCGGCAGGGAATTCCACAGGTTAACAACTCTCTGAGTGAAGAAGTTTCTCCTCATCTCAGTCCTAAATGGCCTACCCCTTATCCTGAGACTATGTCCCCTGGTTCTGGACTTCCCCAACATCGGGAACATTCTTCCTGCATCTAACCTGTCCAGTCCCATCAGAATCTTATACATTTCTATGAGATCCCCTCTCATCCTTCTAAACTCCAGTAAATAAAGGCCCAGTTGATCCAGTCTCTCCTCATACATCAGTCCAGCCATCCCTGGAATCAGTCTGGTGAACCTTCGCTGCACTCCCTCAATAGCAAGAATGTCCTTCCTCAGATTGGGAGACCAAAACTGAACATAATATTCTAGGTGAGGCACTCACCAAGGCCCTGTACAACTGCAGTAAGACCTCCCTGCTCCTATACTCAAATCCCCTAGCTATGAAGGCCAACATACCATTTGCCGCCTTCACCGCCTGCTGTACCTGCATGCCAACTTTCAATGACTGATGAACCATGACACCCAGGTCTCATTGCATCTCCTCTTTTCCTAATCTGCCACCATTCAGATAATATTCTGCCTTTGTGTTTTTGCCCCCAAAATGGATAACCTCACATTATACTGCCATGCATTTGCCCATTCACCTAACCTGTCCAAGTCACCCTGCAGCCTCTTAGCGTCCTCCTCACAGCTCACACCACCACCCAGTTTAGTGTCATCTGCAAACTTGGAGATATTACACCCAATTCCTTCATCTAAATCGTTAATGTATATTGTAAAGAGCTGGGGTCCCAGCACTGAGCCCTACGGCACTCCACTAATCACTGCCTGCCATTCTGAAAAGGACCCGTATATCCCGACTCTCTGCTTCCTGTCTGCCAACCAGTTCTCTATCCACGTCAGTACATTACCCCCAATACCATGTGCTTTGATTTTGCACACCAATCTCTTGTGCGGGACCTTGTCAAAAGCCTTCGAAAGTCCAAATACACCACATCCACTGGTTCTCCCTTGTCCACTCTACTAGTTACATCCTCAAAAAATTCCAGAAGATTCATCAAGCATGATTTCCCTTTCATAAATCCATGCTGACTTGGACTGATCCTGTCACTGCTTTCCAAATGCGCTGCTATTTCATCCTTAATGATTGATTCCAACATTTTCCCCACTACTGATGTCAGGCTAACTGGTCTATAATTACCCATTTTCTCTCCCTCCTTTTTAAAAAAGTGGTGCAGGAGTAGGTCATTTGGCCCCTCGAGCCTGCTCCGCCATTCAATAAGATCATGGCTGATCTGATCATGGACTCAGCTCCACTTCCCTGCCCGCTCCCCATACCCTTTATTCCCTTATTGCTTAAAACTCTGTCTGTCTCTGCCTTAAATATATTCAATGACCCAGCCTCCATAGCTCTCTGGGACAGAGAATTCCACAGATTTACAACCCTCTGAGAGATAGAATATAAAAAGAAATAGTGAAGTATTCTGGAGGGATATAAGTTACAAAAGGAAAACTAGGGATAAGCAAGATAAAGAGATGAGAGTGAAATGGCAGGAATACTGAATAGATACTTTGCCTCAATTATCACTGGAGCGATTAACAGTGAGGCAATAACAGCAGTAGAAGTCAAGAGGGATATTACAACAGTTAATCTACAAAGAAAGGAGACACTAGACAAACTTAAGGACAAGGGCCCAGATCCGGAACGATTGCATCCACAGATACTCAAAGAAACTAGGGAAGAGGTAGCTGAGGCACAATAGCCATATTTAAAATTCAATAGAAAAAGGATCAGTGGCTGAGGGTTGGTGGATAGCTAACGTAATTCCTCTCTCAAAAAACAAGATAGAGCAAGTCTGAGAACTATAACCAGTTAGCTTAATATCAGTGGTTAGAAAGATACTATAATCTTTGCTAAAAGATCAGATAAACATCTGAAGACAGAAAATATTAAAACAAATAGTCAGAATGGATTTCCAAAAGGAAGAGCATGTTTACCCAATGTCATTGAATTATTTGAAAAAGTAACAGAGTAGACCAGGGCAATGCAGTAGATGATATACATGAACCTTCAGAAGGCTTTCCATAAGAGACTACTGACACTGAATCAGGAATTGGAGGTGTGATGCTGACATTTGCAGATGATACCAAACTGGGGAAATAGCTAATAATATGGAGGACTGTATCTAAATACAGGAATCCATAAACAGGCTTGCAGAGTGGGCTAGTAAATGGCAAATTAAATTCGATATTGTGAAGTGTGAGGTGGATCATATTTGTAGCAAGAATAAGGAGGCCACTTATCCTTGGAAACTAAATAGGGGAGAGAAACAAAGAGATCCAAGAAACTAAATACAAAAATTGCTAAAAGTAGCAATGCAAGTTGATGCGACCACAAAGAATGAAACAAAGTACAGGGATTCATTTCGAGGGGAATAGAATACAAAAGCAGGGATGGTAATGTTAAATTTATGCAGAACCTTGGTTAGAGCACACATGGAGAACTATGCGCAATTCTAGTTTCCATACTACATAAAGGATAAAGAAGCACTGGAGAAAGAGCAGAAAAGGTTTACAAGGATGATCCAATCAGGAGATTGAGAAGGCTGGGGCTCTTTTCTCTGGAAAGGCGAAGACTACGAGGAGACATGATTGAGGTCTTTAAATTTATGAAGGGATTTTCTTAAAATTCATTCTGGTATGTGGCCGTCACTGGCAAGGCCAGCATTTATTGATAGTGGTGAGCCGCATTCTTGAACCGCTGCAAAGGTGCTCCAACAGTGCTGTTGGGGAGAGAGTTCCAGGATTGTGACCCAGTGACGATGAAGGAACGGTGATATATTTCCAAGTCCGGATGGTGTGTGACTTGGAGGAGAACTTGGAGGTGGTGGCGTTCCCATGCGCCTGCTGTCCTTGTCCTTCTAGGCGGTAGAGGTTGTTTATTTGGGAGGTGCTGCCGAAGAAGCTGTAGCGAGTTGCTGCAGTGCATCTTGTAGATGGTGCACACTGCAGCCACGGTGCGTCGGTGATAGAGGGGGTGAATGTTGAAGGTGGTGGATGGGGAGCCAATCAAGTGGGCTGCTTTGTCCTGGATGGTGTCGAGCTTCTTGAGTGTTGTTGGAGCTGCACTCATCCAGGCAAGTGGAGAGTATTCCATCACACTCCTGACTTGTGCCTTGTAGACAGTGGAAAGACTTTGGGGAGTCGGGAGGGGAGACACTCGCTGCAGAATACCCAGCCTCTGACCTACTCTTGTTACCACAGTATTTATGTGGCTGGTCCAGTTGAGTTTCTGGTCAATGATGACCCCCAGGATGTTGATGGTGGGGGATTTGATAATTGTAATGGCATTCAATGTCAAGGGGAGGTGGTTAGACTCTCATGCTGGGCCCCACCATCATTGAGGATGGGGATATTCATGGAGCCTTCTCCTTTTGTTGGAGATGCAAATGTTACTTGCCACTTTTAGCCCAAGCCTGTAGGCGGGCATGGACTGCTCCATTACCTGAGGAGTTGCGAATGGAACTGAACACTGTGCAATCATCAGTGAACAGCCCCATTTCTGACTTTATGATGGAAGGAAGGTCGTTGATGAAACAGTTGGGCCTAGGACACTGCCCTGAGGAACTCCTGCAGCGATGTCCTGGGGCTGAGATGATTGACCTCCAACAACCACTACAATCTTTCTTTGTGCTAGACATGACTCCAGCCAGTGGAGAGTTTTCCCACTGATTCCCATTGACTTAAATTTACTTGGGTTCCTTGATGCCACACTCGGACAAATGCTGCCTTGATGTCAAGGCCAGTCACTCTCACCTCACAGTTGGAATTTAGCACTTTTGTCCAGGTTTGGACCAAGGCTTTAATGAGGTCTGGAGCCTCGTGTTCATGGCAGAACCCAAACTGTGCATTGGTGAGCAGGTTATTGGTGAGTAAGTACCGCTTGATAGCAGTGTCGATGATACCTTCTATCACTTGTTGATGATTGAGAGTAAACTGATTGGCCAGATTGGATTTGTCCTGCTTTTTGTGGACAGGACATACCTGGGCAGTTTTCCACATTGTCGGGTGGATGCCAGTGTTGTAGCTGTACTGGAACAGCTTGGCTAGAGGCACGGCTAGTTCTGGAGCACAAGTCTTCGGCACAACAGCTGGGATGTTGTTGGGGCCCATAGCCTTTGCTGTATCCAGTGCGTTCAGCCATTTCTTGTGGAATGAATCAAATTGGCTGAAGATTGGCTTCTGTGATAGTGGGGATCTCAGGAAGAGGCCGATATGGATCATCCACTCGGCACTTCTGGCTGAAGATGATTGCAAACACTTCGGCCTTGTCTTTTGCACTCACATGCTGGGCCCCACCATCATTGAGGATGGGGATATTCATGGAGCCTTCTCCTCTTGTTAGTTGTTTAATTGTCCACCACCATTCATGACTGGATGTGGCAGGACTGCAGAGCTTTGATCTGATCCGTTGGTTGAAAGGGTGGATGTGGACAAAAAAAAAACACTTTTGGGTGAGTCTAGAGCAAAGGGACAGAAATAGAAGATAGTCACTAACAGATGAAATAAAGAATTTATGAGGAATTTATTTACACAGAGAATATGAAACTTGCTGTTACATGGGGCCCAAAATTGCCCAGGAGTTGCTCCGTTTTTTTTTGGAGCAACTTGATTTTTCTGGAATATCTCAAAAATCCCCATTTTGCACATTCAATTTGCACCAGTGTAATTGAGTTAGTTAGGATTTTTTTTAGTTTAGTTTAGTTTTTTTCAAAAGAGGGCATTACCAACCACCAATGCCAGTTTTGGCCATTTAAGCCACTTTGGACAACTAATAGTTGTTTCAAACTAAATTAGGCCAGCATATGTGGTCACTTGTGGCCACGCAGAAAACCCTTGTGGAGAGTTAAGAAATTAGCACAGGTAGCCAGAGATTGTGGGTCGGGGGGAAGGGAAGCGGAGAGAACCTTGCAAAGTACTAAACACCTTCACAACTACATTCAAGAAGCATAAAAACCATCAATAATAAATAAAAAAAATAAAACTTAAGTCCTACCTTCCTAACTCGGCCCGGGAAGTCAGCGGTCGCCCGGTGTGAGAGGCCACTCGGCTGGGGATAGGTGCGGGCGTGATGACCCAGCTGGAGAGCACAGAGAACTGACTCACTCTCTCTCTCTTTTCCAGCAATCTGACTCTCTCTCTC